>NW_007727169.1:324591-353198 GCF_000696425.1 Galeopterus variegatus | reverse complement strand
CCTCGGTGTTGCTCCCGCGCCTCGCTCAGCCAGTGAGCGGGAACCGGTCTGTATGTGGGATCCGAACCCTCGGGCGGGAGCGCCACCACGCTTCCCAAGCGGCGCACTATCCAGTGCGCCACCAGGCCGGCCCTAGGAGAAATTTTTGAGGAAAGCAAAAGATGATCCAGAGGAGATAGAGACTGGAGACACACTAGATCAAGAAACACTTGTTGGAGCAAGATTCCAGGAGAACCAGATAAGGAGAGAATTTAGGGATAGTCTTAGGAAAGAATTAGCACAATCTTCTCCGGGACAGAACTGAGGTAGAAAAAGGAAGTAAAGACTAACAAGAGATTTTGAAGTATAAAGCACAGAAGTCAAGGAAATACATTGCACGGAATAAATTGAAAGCTCCATCAAGTTGAAGACCTGTTCTGTTTGGCTCAACACTATATACTCATTGCCAAAAACAGTTTCTGGCACATAGTAGGTTCTCAAAAAATGCCAAATGAATAATGGGCTGTCACTTCTCAATAATGCAGATGTGGTCCCAAGATTATGTGACTTGGAAAGAGTGAAACAAGGTTTGAAGTAACTCAAGTGAGAAGGCAAAAAAGAGTTTAAAAATGTAAAAATGTGTAGAAAAGTAAAAAGTCTTAAGTGAAGTTATTAATAATGTATCTATCATTCATTAAGCAACTATTAAATACTGTATCCACAATATCATAGAGAAGATATTACTATATTCATCAGGTCAGAAAATTGAGGCTTAAAAGTTTGTATAATCTGCTGAAAATGACAGATAGTAAGCAATGGAGCCAGATTAGAAACCCACTTATATTCAACTTCAAAATCAGTAATCTTAACCAATTTGGGTTACTTTCTTGTGATCCCAAATCAAAAAAAGTTAGGTGACTCTCTCTAGAAACACTGAGCATAGCAAGAACTTAGGGAGAAAATTCCTAGAGTAACTCAGAGTTTGGAGTCAGTAAGATGTCACTGAAGAGGATGAAGGAAAACTTATTCAATGGGACATAGTTGAAATGGCTAACAATATTCCCAGGACTGGGGATAGAACAGAAGACGTAAATGAGCTAGCAGAATCGGAGATGTTTATGGAGTAGGAGACATAAAGCTATTTTGGGGTAGATTCAGTAAAAACAAGGGAACGAAGTTGAATATAGTGATATTTGTACCAGATGCTGGAGGTGGTAACTGTGCAAATGTACGGCTCAGATTTCCTACTGCTGTGCATCTTCATTCACCACCATAAGGGCAACTTTCCTCAGTTTACTTTCCTCAGCCAATGACTGAGAAGGACGGTGTAACAAAGGCAGGCCCATTCAGTGACACAGGGTTCTCCTCCAATGGGCAACTCTAACTAGAGGACTCCCCACGGATCTGGATGATTGTTTCTTGAAATTGGGCTGAAATCTGAAACTCTTCCAACCCAATGCCCTTCCTTCCCTCTCTCCTTGTATAGGCTCTCAACTGCAACACGGTCTTAAGGCATCTCTACCAACATTCTCTGGCTTCTTTGACAAATAACTCTTTTGTACATCATGGGGTCTGTTTCTTAGAAGGCCTGGACTAAGCCAGTAGTGCAATTTTTAGTGCTGAGGTCCACATAAATATAAACTGCTGGATGATAGGTCACTGGAATAAGTTGATAATGAGTATACTCTAGTAATAAGTAGCACACTCACCAAAGCAAAGGACCTTTTCCTTATTCCTCTCATGATGTCTTTGACTAATAAATATTCTGTACTATAGATGTGTTTGCTTTATGGTTTGCGCTCCTCTCAGGTAAGAGAAGATAAAGAATAATGTATCATTACATTCAGTTTATATATGGAGAGACTGAAGTGAAGGGATTTAGGTAATTTGTCTAAAATTACATAGATACAGTGATTACTAGAACTTGTTTCCAAAGTTCTTTGATTAGCAATGAAATCTATGAGGTAGGAATTTCTTGTTATTTTATGAATTACTGAAAGGATTAGTCTATTGATTCTAAATGAAAGCACTTTTTAAATGTAAATTTCTAAAAGATGTCAGCAACAAACCTGGACAGGTGAGGAGATAATACCATGTTCTAACATGATTAGTTACTGAAGAATTTCTTTTGGTCTGAAATCAAAACATATCTTAAATCCTCCATAATTTTTCAAAAATATGCTTTCTCCTTTGTTCTTTTAGTTTGTTTGTTTGTTTTTACAATAGTATTATAGCTTATTTAGCATTTTAGGAAGAGGGAAAAAGGACATAAAATATCTAATCCTGAATATCCCTCATTCACAAATTTATTACCAAAAAGAAAGGCTGAGAGAGGGAGAATAGAAAAAGAGAAGAAAGAGAATGAAAGGGAAAAAAATTAATTCCACTCAAGAAGGCAGAATGAATGCCTCATTGCTGCAGTCACCCATGTTAGGAACCTTGGAGACCTGTCTGATTTATTACTTCCTGAGGTCACGCCTCTATCTCCGCATGGCTGAATCAATTCATAGCCTCCTAGTGACATCCCCAGATGCCTTCATAGATTCATCTTTTGGGACACAGCAGACTAATTTTAATGACTTTAGAAGCATAATGTCTGCTAAGAGTTCTAGCCCTGTCATCTACTTAGGCATGTTAGATGATCGAAGCATCTACAATTAGCATAAAACAATAATGATGATGATGATGACAACAACACTACTACCAACAATGATAATAATAATAATAATAACACCCACTTCAAGATTTTTCTGCGAATTCATTTAAATTATTCACATAAAGCACTTGGAACAATGTTTGGCATATAATAAGCTTCAAAAAATGTATGTAATTATTATCATCATTTTCTTCATCATCACTATCATCATTTTCGTGTTAGATTCCTGCCTCCCAAAATATTTACTTTTTAAAAAAATTTCCTGTGGTAGTAATCAAGGTTATACAGAATGAGACTCACTGCTACCTACTAACAGTTTTTCCTCCATGACCAAATAATCAGCTTCTACTCTGGTTAATTTCATCTTATCATTGTCCCATGAACATGACTTATGCTCTCATGTTTTAGTCATACTGTTTACCTCAATTACAATGATACTCCTTTCCAATTGTATATTTTTAACCTTACACATTATTAAAAGCACAAGGAAAAATGACCATACTAGGATATGAGACTTCCCACAACTATGTTAGCTGTCAATGCTTTTTTCTCCTCTGAAGTCATAAGTCCTTTAAGTCTGAACCACAGAATTTGTCAACAATTTTATGACTCATTGTTTCATATGAACATTTCTCCTTTCCACAACTACATACAGGTCATATTATTCAGACTTACTATTGACACACCTATTAGTCATTGGTGTTATAACTTTTCCATTGCCAGTGAAAGATGATCCTAGTGAGGAGACGTATCCAGCAACCCTTTGTTAGTTTCAAATCAGCAGTCTGGACCATGAGACTGCAGCCAGTACACAGGTCTGCCATCTCCCCATCATGAAATTCAGCATATATTCTTCACTAGGGCCATACGTATTTTTCAGTATTCTCAGAAAATGACATTCAAACAGGGTAGTCTATATTCAAGTACAGGAGACCAAAAATGTATCCAAGGAGAGGACCACAGATCCCAGGGACAAGAAAACAAGGAACTTTCAACAGTATCAGAAATAGCACTTGCATAAAAGCATTCAACTCAAGAAATTAGAAACATAACATAAAATAATGTACATGGAAGGAAAAAATATAAGGGCACAAATTAACAAAATAGGAAACAAAGAAATGGTGGAAAAGATAAAAAAGTAATATGATACAGTATCTGTGAAGACTAATAAAATAGCAAAGCTCTAGGAAAAATTTGATTAAGGTAAAAAATAAGAAAAGTAATGCAAATAGACAATATTAGAAATGAAAATGGGCACATAACTACAGGAAAAGTTAAAAAGTTGAAAATAAGAATATTCTAGCAACTTATGCTAACAAATATAAAAACTCAGATAAAAAGAAAAATTTTTCACGAAATTATAACTTGTCAAAAATGACCAAAGAAGTAGAAAGATTTATCAGTGGTTTAAGAAACAAAACACCAAAAAACAAAACAACATACATACACAAAAACCAAGCCAGTTTTACAGGCAAGTAAACTTCTAAGAAAACTTTGTAATATGTTACGCTTGTCTTGAACAAAGTGCTCTAAAAGAAGTGAAAAAGAGTAAACACTTCCTAGGTTTTTAATCATGCATGTATAATTGATGTGCAAATTGGACAAGGGAAAACCTCCTTTACATAATCCGGTAAGGGGATTGCAACCCTTGGCTTGGTGTTGCCCAAGTGAGCGCACCTGCCATCCCTATATAGGATCCGAACCTGCGGCGGGAGCGCTGCTGCGCTCCCAGCGCCGCACTCTCCCGAGTGAGCCACGGGGTTGGCCCTTTCCATGAACTTTTGAAGACCTGTCATATATAATGTTCATGATAAATCTCACATATAATAATGTAAATACAACTTAGTCAATATATATTATAATATACATAATATATAACAAACAATATAATCTATGTACGTATATATTATATGAAAAGAGACAGTAGCGTTTATCTCAGAAATTTCAATAATGATTTAATAATAAAAATTCTACTAATATAACTCATTGCATTAATAGTTTAAAGTAGACGAATGATTTAATCATCTCAATATAAGTGGGAAAACATTTGATATTACTTAGCATTCATTAAAAAATAATATATCTTAATAGAGTAGGAAGAAAAGAGAACCCGTTAACACGATAAAGCCATCTTCCAAAAAATATAGTCAATGGTGAAATCTTTAATGCATTCTCTTTAAATACAGAAATAAGATAAGAATGCACTCTACTAATACTTCAAAATAATTTAATTAAAGGGATAATAACTTTAAATAATAATAATAAAATAATATAAATAAATACAAACAAAAGAAATAAGAAGCAAAAAAAGAAAAATGAGGCAACGAATTAGCATCATTCAGAGAAAATGTGAAAGTCCTCACACTAATCCAAGAGAATCTATAGAACTAATCCATAAAATCAATACAAGATTGCAGCTAGGTTTCCTACATACGATCAATAAATAAAAATTAAGAGAGTTGATATATATCAGTAAAACCTAATTTAAAGAATTAATTTGACTCCCATCCTCAAAAGCGAAAATACAAATATTACAAAACCAAAATAATAAGGAAAATTTCACAGTTGTTTAGAGTTTTCATAGAAAAAATTACATAACAACCAAACACACAAGGTCTTAAAGTGAAGAATTACATTCCTTATAAAACTAGAAAGAATTTTTGTAAAAATTCAAAACGAATCTATAAATTCTTCAAAGTAGATTGTTGGTTTTTATTTTTTTGCTTCAGAAATTGCCTTGATCTGAAAATTCAGATGGATTGCCAAAGAGTTAATAATAGCAATATTGAAGTAGAAAAAGACAGAGAAATTCATCACATTTGATAAGAAACCTATAAAGCTACTGTGATTAGACCTCAGAGACTAACGCTGAAGCAGGAATAAACATGTAAACTAGGAGACCGGAATAAGGAACTGCAAATGTACCAACACTGATGTCAGTGATAGCGGACAGAGAATGGTATTACATACCTGTGAGAAAAAGGCAGGGAATTCAGTAAATAACACTGGAATGATTGATTATCTAAACAAAAAGCAAATGACATTTTATATCACAATATAAACAGAGAAACAACAATAAAAAAATAAGCAAATGAATCATTTAAAGAACTTGACATAAAATGAAAAAAGTTTTAAATATTAGGAGAAAATGAAATAGCATATCTTTATGAATTGGGGGTGAAAAAGGATACTTAAACAAAACAAAAAGCACAGGCATAAAGGAGAAAATGGACAAACAGACCAACATCTGAATTTAAAAATCTATTTGATAAAAGACATTATAACTTAAAAGAAAAGCTACAGTCTTATTAGCAACCAAAGATTAGCAACCAGAATACAAAAAACAAAACAAAAAAATCTCCTACTAAAATGAATAAGAAAATAAGCAGATTAAAAAACAAAGACTACACTGGGAAATGAGCAATGGATATAAACATGAACTTCAAAAAATAAGAAACCCAAAGGGCAATGAATGAATACATGAGAGAGACAATCTCATGCAGAGAGAAGAAGCATGGCCATCTAGACTTCAGATGAGATATTGGAGCTAGTGGTCCCAGCCTCCCACAAGGAGCAAGTGTAGATGGAGAAGACAAAAAATAAAAGAAATCTGAATAATAAGTCCTGGGCATTCCAGTATTTAGAAGCTGAGAACAGTAATTGAGCTCATCAAAAGAGATGAACAAGAAATGGCCAATGAGTTGGTTAACAAACCAAACCAAATCAAACAAAAAAACATGGCTTCTAGGAAGCAAAACAAATAAAAGGTTTCGGGGGAGATGATCATCCATATAAAATAAAGACTAACTGGTTTTTACAACGTGAAATTAAATTTTGACTTGACAAGAAAGGTTTGGTCAAGTGCAAGAATGAAAGAATAATTACAGTGGTTTTAAAAGAGTTGGGGAAGAGAGGAATTGGTGTTTTGGACTAAAAGACTAAAGATGTAAAGAAGTAGGCTGGGTGGATGTACATCGAGGGAATTTTTTTAAGATCAAAATATTATACCACGTTATTCGGAGAAGAGCTATCAAATGGAGAAGGAAAAATGGATAATTCAGGAGACAGAAGTAGGCAAGGGAAGATGGGGCCTTTACACAGTGGAGGACTTGGCCTATATAGCACAGACATTCATCCCTACAACAAAGAGCAAGGGAAGCAGAGAACACAGGAATCAACAGGTGAGATGTACAGGTCTGGAAGTGAGAGAATATTGGTATGTTCATTGCTTCTATTATTTCAGTGAAATAAAGTAGAGTCATCAGATGTGAGTGAGAAGCAATAGAGGAGTGTGAACACTAAGAGAAGAAACTAGGTGTTAGCTGCCTGGAAGAATGACAAATTGACGTGGGAGATGTAGGTGCACGTTCCTTACAGAGCAATTTCTCTGGCAGGTACACACACAATGAGCAACGCTCACACATGAACCCAAGGACATATGTAGAAAGATGTCGTTTGCAACACTGTTTTAAAGTTTTAATTCTACTTTTAACAGCTTTGAATAGGCAAAAACTGCAAACTTAAGTTCATAAAGAGAGAAATGGATTTATAAATTGTGCTTTAGTCATATTGTCTAGTAGCGGAGATTAATGACAGAGAGGTCTGAATATAAAAATATGGATGAGATGAAGTTATACCTGTTTAATGGTTATCTCTGGAAAGAGACAGAGGGACATGGGATGAAGAAAGGGATTATGGGACTTCAACTCTAATGTTTTATTTCTTTGAGATAAATCAGAAGCAAGTATATCTAACAAAATCAAAATATTTGCTGAATTTGAGTCTTTTGAGCATATACACTTGATAACATTCTCTGTATGTCTGAAAATGTCTTAATTGAGATATTTATTTAAAAAAACAAATAGTGGTCTTTGAGATAACTGCTAACCTAAAACACCTTACAATTAATCTCATTTAGTTCAGTCTTCCATGTTTTATACAAACTTTTTATTCCTCTTGTCTTAAGTTCCATGATCTACCTATACAGCCTTCTAGAAGTATTTTGGTGCTATGATTTTTCTTTTTTAATTTAACATAAACTTATCCAACAAGTGAAAAATGAAATAAATTTAATTGAATTAGCCAGACACATGATGGAACCTTTTAACAGTTATGATCTTATGAATAATAATTTTCTTCTAAAAATCAAAATATTAGGGAATATACTGTGATTTCCATTACAGTGCAAAGATAACAGCACAGCAATGGTTTAGAAATAAGTGATTAAAAATATTTATTTTATTTCTGGATCTAATGGAAAGCTGAAATGCCCCAAATCAATAACAGTATTGAATAAGTAAAACTAATTCAATTTTGTTTTAAGTTCAGGAAAAAAACACGTGTTTTTAAAAATCTAAATATTCTTCAATCCCAAATTCATTTTAGAACTTGAGAACAACAGGCTGTAAAATAATTGCACAAAGATGTCAATATCATTTGTGCTTTTTGTATATCAGCCAACAAACGGTATCCTCGTCACTTATTGCAGAACAATTGTTCCTTGTCAGAGTTAGACTATCACAGCTGGAACCCATATGAAATTTAGCATATAAAGAAAAATACAGCAGGAATTAATGTTAGTGAACAAGGCATGTCAAATGTGCTACATAAACAAGACTTTTAAAAGATGCTTGCATAATATTGTGCTAGCAAATGTCACAGATTAAATACTTAACAGAATCATTACAAGTTAGGTTTTAGATACATACATTTTGAATACAAAATACTTCCCTAATTTATGTCTAATATAAAACATTGCAGTATTCTTAAAAGAGGCAAGACTGGTTTTAGCTGAATGATAGCTTACGTAAATATGGTTTATTATGCAAACACTATATGTTGGTGTAATGAAGTTTTAGTGTCAGATGGATGTTTTGTCTGAAATTTAGAGTACAGTACTACCTCTAACAAGTTATTTATTATGCTGAATCTGAATACTTCCTGAATATTCCAAACATTCACTTTTGCAACTAATAATTAAAATGCCAAATACTCAAATACCTGAAAGTTATCCATAAACTAATTTATAGGCACAACTTTTAGTTACATGGAAACCTTTCCAGGTTTTCTTTTCTAATTTTTTGTTATATATTAATATATATAATATTGGTGTGTATTAAATATACGTAACCTATGTCAGTTCCTTCATATTTTTTGACTTTTTGAAATAAGAAAAAAATAATGAGCATGTGACTCTTATGAGAATACTTTCTTGAATTTGTTTCTTCTTCATAGTCTCTCCCTTATTCTGGCCTATATTGTCTTTTGAGAGACTTTGGAAAGAGCCATCTATCTGGTCTTCCTGCCTCTGCTGACCATTTCTTCTTTCCCAAAACAGACCCTGCACTCTCATTATTCTTGTTTTTCTACAAGTTCTTCATGCACGAAATCCCACAACTGCCCTAAATCGAAGTCTTGACTTTATGGGGCATAACTCTAATATCACATTTTTCTAAGAAATTTTTCCCAATTCAAGTCAGAATTAAAATTCGGCTCACGATTGTCCCATAGCACTTGTTTTTTAAATCTGCCTTAGGATATAGCACAGTCTGTCTTATTTTGATAATTTATATATAACACATGTCTATCATTCCACTAGGAATCAGGAAGAGAGGGACCCATGGTCTACAAAACCCATCATTCTGCTGCCTGATAAGATATTCAATACATGTCTGTTAACTAGTAACTGAGTAACTGCATTAAAGTGTGAAATATTAGGAGGAAACAATAACAAAAAAGAAAACAGTAAACAAGTACAACAGCAGCATTAATTGTGGAAAAGACAAATCCTTGGTAAATATTTCTCCTGTTATCTAGATACCAACCCAGGTAGAAATTTCAGAAAGAACATAATTATATAAAACTAGACACAGATTTTATTGTTCATCTACATTGACTCTTCTCTTTACTGATCTAAAACTCACAATTCCCTTCCACAGATTTGCCCTAATACTTTATATCTTTATACTTTTTCTTAAATAATTTCATTCACTTAGCCATTAAATTATAATCTTCAATTATAAAAGATCCCTTGAGTATTTGCATTAAAGCCATAAAGAGGCATGCCTTCAAAACTCAGATATCCATGTGCAGACACCTTGCTCACTCTTTACTCAAGTTGGAACCACACCCAGAGTAGCACTGAAATCCACATTAGGAGAAAAATGAACTATGGCAGAAGACAGGACTTTTGTGTAATTCTCATGTTGCCAGAGAAATCTTTTTGCAGATTATGAAGAGTTGGTTTTATACTATTTAAGAAAACATCTTTTTGCATATTCATTTTTAAAGAATAATTTGGAATTATTACATGTCATCAACAAAACATTTAGAAAGTAAAGTCATTCCAACAACATAAAATATCAATTACAAGATTAATAACCCAGCCAAAAGAAAGTGGAGTCTTGAGGTAATATTTCTAAGTCTTCTATCAGTAGCTGACAAATCTGAGCAATTGCTATGGTATGAGTTGTTAAAAAAGAGGATTTTAGCAAAAAATGATCTGAAAAAAGTATGTAAAGAAATCAGGTAAATCAAAGAATAACACTAAAGGAGTATCCTATCTGGAAGCACTCTTCAGAATGGACATAGTATTGGGACATAAAATGTGCAGAAAAATATCAGACATACCACACAGAATATATTTATTTTATTTTTAATTAGATTATTATTTTAATTAAGATTTAAATATTTTATTATAGTGTATCATTATTTAGATTTGAAAGAGTTCATATTTTTACAAATGAGGAACCTTAGGAAAAAATAAAAACAACTGGATTTAGACTAAAGGATATTTTTCAATTGAAAAATAATGCATACATGTAAAGGGCAAAGTTATTTTATTCTTATTTTAAAAGGAGATTCTAGATTTTCAAAACATTTTTTCCTAAAACATGCATATGTTCAAGTGACCTTTTTTTTTCTGCATATGTTCAAGTGACCTTTTTTTTTTCTTAAATAACATTAAAATGAAGTAAATCAGAGTATACTGTATTCACAGGGTAATTTGTGTAAACATCCGTAACTTGCTGATCTAATTCAGAAACTCCAAATTCACATATATCTTAGAATAAATTTTGTCTTGGGTACATAAATGCATCATTGGGAGCAGGTGTTAAAAGAAGATTCCATGGAAAATTAAGGATATTCAAGTCAAGAAGACTTGAGATTTGGAGGTCAGTTCTCTTGAATTTTAGGCAGACTTTCCACATGAACAAGATTCATTAGACATAACCATAAATAACTATGTCCTTCATGTGCGTTCAAGATTGTCTTTTTTCCGTGAAAACCAGGATGCACAAGCTGCTTACTCATTCAGACGAAGTGTTGCTGGGCCTCATCATATAGCAGAGGCTTTATTTAGCAGTTATACTTAACATCTCATACATTCCGACACCACAGACAAGGACAGAAGCATAGTATATTTTTTCAGTAAGCATCCATATGAGGAAATCTTCAAGGATGGGCTCACACAAGAGGTTGATGAGATTATTTACACAGATGGGCTATCACTGAATTCAGGAACAATACTGAATAAAGCCACGCATCTCAAACTCCACCATGCTATAAAACTGAATTTACCATCCTACTAGATCCATAATAAATAAAATACGTATTACAAGTGAATACCAACATAACTAATGTTTTGATCATTGCAATTAATCTGCCAAGGAAATGCACCAGCTGAGATCTGCACTTCATTTTATCAGTCATACATATATAGAGAAGCAAAGAAGAAAAACAATCTTGCCTAGGGCATGGGCTCCATAACTGAATGACACTTTGTAATCTTCATTGTTGGATTCATTCTTACATGATATGACTGATTTTCTGGAAGCTAAGAAAATTATTTTACTGTACTAATATTTGCAGGATAAGGAAAATAATTGCTTGAGTAAGGTTTTCTCTATCTCCCTTTCTGCTATTCTGACTTCAAGGTGAGTTGATAGAGAGAATGAAAATCCCAGATGAAAGTTTCATCAAACCACCTTCAGATGTCCTTGAGAAAATAAATTAGTCTCTTCATGTCTTTCATTGAGAAATGGATTATTTCTTTCCTTGCTTTTTCTCCAGAAAGACAGAAGTCCTAACTTCAGTTTGGATGCTTTTGCATAGCTGAGTGTACCGTGGAGCAAGTTAGTATTGAGAACTTGATAACATCTAGAAGTCAGTCAATGAAGTAAATGTTCATCACGATAGTGCATGTAAAACAGAAGGACAGCTTTGTCTCCAGCTGTTGATTTTTGTTTCCAGTATACCAAAGCACAGATGTATTCTGTCCCTAGAGAGTTTCAAAACTCAGAAACATACCGTCCAGGGAACTAAAGCAGAAAGCCATTTATCATGAAGCAAACTCTTCTGACAGTGGTGGATCATAAGCAGCCCAGGTTTTTATATCAAGAAAGCAATTTCAATCTTGCCAGAGTGTATTCAGCAAGGCCATATAAGAAATTCATTGTTTAAACTTTTCATTGAGGGTAGACTTTTGTGTAATGCCATTAGTTAAATTGATGAAATCCAAAGCTTCAATATCTGAGATAAGGGGAAAAAATATTTTTGAAAAAATTTAGTAGAAATAGCATTCCACAAATCACACTTTGGGAAGTACCACTTTCATAGGATAAAACTTCCCAAGACACGGAACATAAAAATAAACAATACCCTTTCTCCTAGGATCCTATCGGGAAGCACTTAACACTCTCTAACCAAACATCTATATCACAAGTCCTGTTATTACCTCTCCAAACTTTAGCTTCTTGTATACAGCAGCAAATTTCTACCTCTAGCTTTCCTCCTTTTTTCTTTTTAACCATCAACCAATATGAGAAATATTGACTGTTGCTACTTTCAGATACCTAGAAAAAATAAACCACACTGATACCTGGTGATCTAGCACCCTTTTGTTTTAGAATGACTAAAGATCAACTTAACTTTCTTGTGACTTAATATACAGCAAATATGAAAGGGGAAAAAGCAAGCTACTCCTATGTCCTTATTCCTTTCTTTTTTTTTGGAAAAATTATTTCAAACTTGGAAATAATGGGGAAAGCTGAATAGCATGTTCTTTTTTTTTGGTTATGAATATTCATGCGATACAAAGCTGATTGTCATCCCTCATGCCCATGATGTGGGGTCAGATTCATACTGACAGCATACCCACTACTACAAATTGCATTTGTACCCCGTGTCCCACACCCAATTATCTTCATCCTCCCTCCCCCTCCCCTTTTCTCCCCCACTCCACTTTGTAGCCCAAAAAGTATTCTCTCCCTCTGCAAATCCAATGCACTACTGTGGTCTTTCTTTCCTTCCCTCTTTCTCTCTTAGCTACCAATATGTCCTTATTTCTTAAGCAAAAGAAAAAGTATTCTACTTCTTCACTCATACCGAATTTCTGTCATTTTTCAATAGCAACATCATGGTTTCAGCCTGCAACAGGGTCACTGAAAAGAGACATTAAAATGAGGTGATAAAAAACATTTGGTCCCAAAGCTATAAAAATGTTTTCTCAAGCAGAAGTGGAAAACAGAGAAAGACTTAGCTTTTAAAGTAAACAAGAGTAGAATTAGGAACAAAAATGCCATAAAGGCACCGATCAATGGTCCATCTGACTGTGAGCTGTCTGACAAAGGCATCATGGGATGCTGAGAGGGAGGTAGGCTCACTGCTTGCAAGACCTTCATCTCGGATATGAGGGGTATGCTCTGAACTTTCCTAACTGCTCCACCAGGGTCATCTAAGGAATCACAGGACATCAGAAATAGAAAGTATGACTTGATGCTTGAGAAAAGTAATTTAGAACAAGCAAAAGAAAGTTTTACTCGTCATTATTTTTCAGGAAAGACATGAATAGTTCAAATTTTAAAACTCTTAAAAAATAAATAGGAACAGTTAATAAAGCATGACTTTGCCTAATAATACAGAACCATATTTACTTCTCTTTTTCATGCTATATGTTTAAAATAAAAACCAAAAATCTCTCAAAATCCTTTGCTGTTAGGAATCTGAAGCAACTAGAAATTAAATTGGCACCCCTACCATAAAGCCTGTGAGGGTTTGGAAGGCAGAATTAATCACTGTTAAATTCATTCAAACTACACGTGTTTATTTTTGCTCACTATCTGTAAGTCATTGCACTAAGTGATAACTGGGATATCTCTAAAGCTTTGATTCTAAAAGGACTAATTAAATAAATATATACAAATAATTGCAAAATATTAGAGCTTTAATGGAAAAGAAATCAGCGTATTTCCATGTTTATATGCAATGTGCTGTCTAGACATAAAAATAAATCAAAGGATAACCAGCCTAGTGTAGTTGACTAAAAGCACAAATAGAACAGCCAGTGTTCAAATCCTGACTCTACCATTTACTAACTTTGTAATGGTGGGTGGGTTAGTGCCTCAGTGTCTTCATTTGCAAAATGGAGATGGAAAGGGTACCTATATTATGTGGTTGTTGTAAGGATTAAATGACTTAATATATGTAAGAACTTTAAACAAGAGTGTCTGGTACACAGTATTATATAAATGTTAACTGAGGTTATCATTTAAGATATAGGTATCTTTAAACATGCTAACTTTTTTCCTAATACAACTACCACACTCATATCAAACTGGAAAAAAATATTTTTCAAGTATTAGATGGCACTTCACGGTGTATTTATCCCATTACTGGCTATTTATCCAAAGGAAAGAAAACTAGAATACTGAAGATATATCTGCACCCCCATTTTTATTGCAGCACTATTCACAATAGTCAAAATATGAGTTGATCAACCTAGGTGTCCACTGACAGATGAATGGATAAAGAATATGTGATATATATACACAAGGGAATACTACTCAGCCATAAAAAAAGAATGAAATCCTATCATTTGCAGCACCATGGACAAGTCTGGAAGAAACTGTGTTAAGTGAAATAAGTCAGGTGGATAAAGATAAATACTGCATGTTCTCACTCATATGTAGGGGCTAGGAAAAAAAAGTTGAACTTATAGACATACAGAGCAGAAATGTGGTTACTAGAGGCTGGGAAGGAGAGAGGCAGGGGCAATTGGATGAGGTTGGTTAATGGATACAAAATTACAGCTAGTTAGAAAAAATATGTTCTAGTGGTCAACAGTACTATAGGTATCTATAATTAACAATAATTTATTCTGTGTTCTCAAACGGCTAGAAGACAGGAGCTCCAATACTCTCATAAAAAATGATAAATGTTTGTAATGAATATGCTAATTACCTTTATTTGATCATCACCCCATTGTACACATGTATTGAAGTATAATTCTGTACCCCATAAATATGCACAATCAGTACATGTCAATTAAATGATTTTTAAAAAACTCTTGCTTTTACTTTTAACTGATGTGACTGCTGAAATAGTTTCAACTGCATCAATTTAGTCACAAGATTCCTGCTGTGACAGATCCCTTTTCAGAAGGAAAATGATGCAGCAATAAATGTTTGCACATTTCATCTTTAAACTGTGGGGCTGGAAAACAATTTTGGGAATATGTAAGCAAAACACAAACATTCAACTGCTTGGTCATTGCTTTGCTTGGGCTTATACTACTTACCAGTGGGATACATACCCAAAATTCTCTAGGCTAGATATTTTTATGGCACCAAGCTAACTGTGTCTCATTGTAAAATGACAGCGGAGAGGCAGCACACAATTAACTGCAGAGTGGGTTTGCTTCTGAATGTGCTGCATTCTACGGAAGCCTAACCACGCTTCTCAGACTCACTGAGACCTACCCAGCCCCACTCTAGCCCATGCAAATCTCTGCTTGGGGTTTCTCAGCTCCAAGACAGTCTTGGCATAGAATTTTTCCCAGAGTCCTTAGGCTGTTGGCTCATATGCAGAGGAGGATAAGCCAGGAAAAGCTAAAGAGGGATTGATGTGAAGGGAGGAAAAAGTATTTATCAACATAGACTCTTGGGGAACCATAAAATGATGAGACTGGTTTTCTCAGGCAGGAAAGAAATTGTATCTGAAGGTTATTTCAAAAGAGAGAAGAAATAGTCAAATAAAAGGCAAAATTATTTGAATAAATGTACAATCTTCTCTACTGGGAAAGTCAATACCCATTTAATAACTGTGTGACCAGGCAATAATACAAGAGAGCAGAGGTTGGATTCAGGTAGACTGAGTTGAAATCTCGGTTCTGCTACTTATGAGCTTTATGAATTTGGGACAAAAAATGTACCTATCCTGAGCTTCAGTTTGATGTCATGCTTAAATGGGACGATGTATAATAAAATTCTGGGTACATAGTGAGCATTCAGTAAATAATTATTAACATAAAAAATACGGTTTTAAAAATTAATATTGTTTCTTATCTTGTTGAAGATTTTAAGATGGTAATGAAAGAGAAAAAAAGATGATAAAGCAGTGCTTTGCTAATGGGTGAGAGTCATTACTTTAAGATTAAGAAAACTCAGGTAAAATTCAGTGCTCTGTTTTTAAGAATGATGCCAATGTTTCAGGAAAAAACTTTAGTCTCTGATGCTAGGAAGTAATAATCTGATGAAGAAACAAAGCATGGAAAAATTAAGCGAAGTCAAGCCTTGAGTCCATATATTGCCCATTCTCACTCCCTCCCATCTATGACTTTATATTTCTTGTATATTTCTCATCTTTTTTTCTGTCTGTGCTACATTCTACATAGTATCTTCACTTCTGTTTTCTAGTTTACAATTCTCTCTTTAGCTCTTTTTTAATCTGTGATAACCCCATCTATTGTTGTATTTACTGTCTTTTTAAACACAGTTATTACATTTTCATTTCTAGGAATTCTTTAGATCTGCTTACATTTTGCTTATATCTTAAAGCCTCTTTTTATTTCCTCAAATTTATTAGTATATTATTTTATACTCTGTATCTAACACACCCAATGTCTGAATCATATCCATGATTGATCCTGCTCTCATATGTTTCTGCTGTCTCATGTTCATGAAAACTTGTTTCCTTGTGTGACTGGTAATTTTTGACAGCTCTTTTTCTTTGAGACTTAACAGTGGAAATATTCTGAGATGAGATATAAAGGTGGGTTTTCCTAGAAAGAATTTGTTTGAGTTTCTGTCTGGTGTCTTGGGATACCTCTAGTCTAGGACTATACATTTTAAATTAAATCCTGGCTTGAGGTTTACAGTATACCAAGGCAGTTTTCATTTGAGATCCAGTGCTTGTAGTCTTGATTTGAGATTGAGGGTTGCTTGTAGTTGTAAATTTTCAGGGGAAATTTTCTTTCCCTCTTCACTTGCTGCCAAAGTTTGGAACAGGCAATTCTTTGTAGTCCCCTGAGGATGGAGTAGGTTTATCACTAGTTCATCTGTGTGCTACAGTGTAGCTCTTTTAAGGTCTGGCTTTATAGGAGGCCTTCCATTAAACTTCTCACCTTGGGCTTTGTTTCCTTTTCCTTTTTCTGTGAAACCTTGAAAATTCTGCACAAATTCTCCTGCTTGAGAAAATGCCCTTAAGAGAGAAGCCAGATTCAGTACTTCTTTTTTCATCTCTCTGTTTTTTAAAGGTAAGACATGTTGTATGAAACCACAGTCAAGCCTTCTAATACTGATATAAAGACAACTCAAAAAGAGCTAGAAGACATTTTATTTTAAAAAGTTAAAAGACCAACAACTTGGTTTCAATTCTACCAGGAAATATGTAATAGTATGAATGATAATGGACGTAGAAAACATGTAGTCTCTAGATAATTTTCTCAGTAGGTCATCAAATGACCCTAAGCCTCCCCCGAAAGAAATCATGAAAATATGTGAAAAATAAGCATTTTCATCATTGCAAGGACATAGCAAATTTACTTTCAAAAAGTCTACTTGGGCTAAACAGAAAGGTTTTTGTTTTTTGTTTTTTGATGTTTGACCAGAATTATATCTACCCGACATAGCAACAAAATTTGCATTGTTTGTAGCAGAAACTCTGATTGACACTTATATATGTCTTTGGTTAATAAAGAGGTAAATTGTTTAATATTTCATAAATATAATTTTTGACACTAAAAATAATCTTTGGGTTAACATAAAAAAGAAGTAGTAACAAAAGGGATCCTTAATGATAAAACAATTGGGAGCTAACTCTTTTGAACTTTATACATAACACTGGTAACCATATAGGGCTTTTTGAAGATGTGTATATAACATAAATATACCATGTGTGGTTGATTAAAATTGAGTGTGTATTTATGTTGATTAAAAATCATCCATCAGATGCTAAAATACCCATTCACGATTATTCTACAGGAAAATTCAATTCAGTTCAACTTCTTCCAATATATTCCATTGAATAGAGTAGAAATTATATTCCAATATAGCTACTTATGTTATGAATTTATAGTGTGGATATATTTATTCTGGATTTTCTTGAAATGTTCTTTTTGTAAAAAGAAAGTTTTATCCCTGTACTCCTTTTCCTTGTATATACTTCTCATTCATCAAAATGTCAGCCCTTAATTTGAGTTGCCTTGTTTGTTTATCCTTTAAATCTTAATTTATTCCTAACTTTACTTGTCCTTTTTCTAACTACTATAGAATTCTGTCATCCCAGAAAATCTATTCAAAACACCACAATCCCCCTTTTCTAACTGTGTGATAGGTGAATATACATTGGCTGAATCCCACTTCTTTTTAGTTTTTATCTTCAACTGATATTTCTTCTCTGAATATCCTGTATAATGCAATTTAAAATTCACAGGCCACCAGACTGAATGACCTTGCACTATTACCTGAAGCCCCATTCCTTTCTGAGATGCATTGAAGCTGCTTCACGGCCTAATGGAATTACAGTCACATATAGCTTCAGGTAAGCATGTTACAGGAAAGGAATACTCTTTGTATATTGCCATTTATACTAATTTAAATGGTAACTTTTTATTCATAATTGCGACTGTTATGAAGTCTAGCACAAGTGAATCATTGCAAAAGTCATTAAAACTATGCTTTTCGCATAAGCAAATTACTAAGAATTCTGGCTGTTTATCCGAGGTTTTTCACTTTCTGCAATTTCAGTTATCCACAGTCAACTGTGGTCTGAAAATATTAAATGGAAATTTCCAGAAATAAAAAATTCATAAATTTTAAATTGTGCACCATTTCAGGAGTGTGATGAAATCTCACGTCTTTCCAATCCATCCTCCCTAGGATGTGAATCATTCCTTTGTCCAGTGCATCCACACTGTATATGCCACCCACCTCTTAGCCATCAATATTGCCTGCTCCTGATATCCAGCCATTGACATCATCATGGCTGTATGGTCCAGGATCACCAAAAGCAGATGGTCCTCCTTCTAACATATTGTCAGAAGGTCAACAGTAGCCTAATGCTAGTCACAATGACTATGTCATTCCTTTCACTTCATCTCACCACACGGGCATGTTATCTCACATCATCACAAGAAGAAAGAAGAGGGGTAAGTACAGTACAATAAGATATTTTGAGAGAGAGAAAGAGAAAGGCCATGTTTACATAACTTTTAATACACTATATTGTTATATTTGTTCTATTTTATTATTAGTTATTGTTAATCTCTTACTGTGCCTGTTTTACAAATTAAACTTTATCATAGGTATGTACGTATAGGAAAAAAACAACAGTACTTTCATCCCTGAGTATCCATGAGGAATTGGGTCCAGGACCTCTCTCAGATACCAAAATCCACAGATGCTCAAGTCTCTGATATAAAATGGCATAGTATTTATAGCCTATGTACATACTCCCATATACTTTAAATCATCTCTAGATTACTTATATAATACAATGTAAGTGCTAGGTAAATAGCTGTTATACTGTATTGTTTGGGAAATAATGCCAAGAATAAAAGTCTGTACATGTTTAGTAAAGATGCGATTTTTTAAAAATATTTATGATCCATTGTTGCTTGAATCCATGGATGTGGAACTCACAGTTACAGAGGGCTGACTGTTTATATAGGGTTCAATACTACACACTGTTTCAGGCGTTCACTGGGGGTCTCGAGATGTATCCTTATGGATTAGGGGGAACTACTGTCTTTCAAAAAGCTGCAGAAGCAGAATCTCACTACAGCTAAATTCTGCAAGCCAAGAGTTACACAGCTCTGGCCCTTAAGCTTCTTAAATCACGTGATCACCACTCTGGCTTCCACAAAAGCAGCATAAAAAGCAGCAGAAGAATGAAGTCAAAACCAATATTGCATCTTCTTAAGCATTTCACCAAAGTAAAAAGGACAGAAACTGTGTGCAACAGAGGAATTCAAAAGTAGCCATCTAAACAAAATAATGCAGCACAAGATGGGCAGAGAAGATAAGAAGAACCCTTTGAACAGGATTAAGCCCTTCCTTACACTGTTGAGTAACCTGCTACCTAATTAAATACATTTTTTTCTTTCTGTTTTATCAAGAAAATGCCAAATAAGAGAGAAACATCTAATGGGGAGAAGTACAAGTGTCACAGAGAAAGAGAACAAGCTGTTTTGAGTAGTATTAAATGTTTTGTACAAGAAAAAATAAAAAGAAAGAAATCATTTAAATGGTAATGAATCAAACACAAGTGCAAAAGAAAATTTGCCTTCGTCAGCAAAATGCACAAATTAATAATTTACCAGTAGGTGATAAAGGCATATGTCACAAAAATGTCAATGAAAGTATTTCCTCCCACCGTGTACATTTTTTCGCAATGGCAAAAAGTCATTTCATTTACATGATGTCTTAAAATCACCTCTGGTCCAGTATAATGGTGATCCAAGTGCAAAGGCAAAGACAAGACTCACTGGTGACAGAGAGAAAGAGTCACTAAAATATGCTATATCCAGAAATATTTTTGATTATTTTTCACATGAACCCACAGATCATTCAGAGGTGGATAGGAATTATCTTTAAATTTTCCCATTTTACCTAAGAAGCAAGTAGTCCGCTTCTTTTACCATTCACACCTCTAAATACATAACAAAGGAAGAATTTACACAATGCAAACATAAATATATGAATGTGCAATTAATTTCTAATAAACTATAAATATTATATTATATTATCTGACTATCATGCATCATGAAGTCAAGATCCAGGAGGAATTTTTCAGTAGTCCTTCAATTTAGTTTGCTAATTTAGGAGCAAATTTTCTATTTTATGTTTAAAGAATATCAAAGAATGAAGATTTTACAATCTTGGGTAGTTCATATTAAAATAATTCCCTTTTATGTCAAGAAGTTCTTATATTAACTAAAATTTCTTCCTGTAATTTAAGGCCATTTATCTTATTCTGACCTTGATGTTGACAGAGAAGTGGTGATCAGGCTTCCTATAATGACCATTCACACATAAGAGCCAATTACTAAGTCACCTTTTAGCCCTCTATCCTCCAAGGTAGACATATGTAAGTTCTTTAGCCTTTTCTGACTGACTTTATCTCCAAAAGTTTTAAATCAATCTCTCCCTCCCTCCTTCTCTCAGTCTCTCTCTGCCTCCTTCGTGTAATTTTCTCGGCCTCTTAAGCTTGTTTGCAAATTCTTTATAAAATGATGATAACCAGTGATTATTACATCCCAGATTTTATAACCCTATTTTTTATTTGCATGCCAGTATGTTACTTATTTTAAAATATTGTATTTTTTTCATTCATGAATCCCTACTTCAGTATTTGTCAAAAGACTAACTCAAATTATATTTCCTATTGAGACAATGGCATAATAGGCAAGTATCCTGGAAGAACATGAAGAGTATAAGTTAGAAATGACAAGATGGGACTCTCAGCTCTGACACCAAGGATCCTGAGCACATCATTAAACTTTTTGGGCCTTTGTTTACTCTTATGTGAACTGAAGATAATGTACCCGTTATAGGAGTGGGAGATTGAATGAGATAATAAGTGAATGTCTAGTGTCAAAACAGACCCTCAAAGAACAATTGATACCATAATTGCCTATTATTGCTATCATAGACCTGACTAAAAGCCTGGTGTCCAACTGTTTTACAAAAATGACTGTAAGTACTGTAGTTAATCAATATATACAATACATCAGATACTGTAAAGTATGTACAAATGTGTCAAACAGGACAAAATAGCAATTGAATGTAATTACATTCATTTGATAGTATGTATGTAGTTGACTGTAAGTAGAGAAAGAAAAGGCTAAGAAGAAAGACCTAGTTAGAAGAATAAGAGCTAGAAAGCCTTGCAGAACAGGAGGCTGATTGTGCCTAAGGCAGGAGAGTGAAGAGACAGCAGGAAACGAGCCCAGCTGACAGAAGGGGGTCCCCTGAGGTCCAGGGCTGACAGGTCAGGCCATATGTGATGGTCTCCATTAGAAAATAGAATGATTGGGCAACACAGTTGTCTGTCTTCTCCCCCTGGAATTTATATGGAATTATGTCTGAAACTCCTTAAAGTTATTTCAAGTGCCAACGCTTTCTCCTAATTTCTATAAACAGATTAAATTTTTCTCTCTGAAACACCATAACATTTTGCTTATATTGCTTTTCAGACTTTCACTTAATTCAGCTCAATAAGTATTTATCCAATTCCTGCTATACACAGACAATATAATAGGTACTGGAGATACATCAGTGAAAAACCTGGACATAGATCTCTCCCTTTATGAAGGTCACATTCAAGGGGGATAAGCAGGAAGCAGACAACATAGTAAACACAATAATGGATAAATTGTATAATAGGTCAGAATGTGATCAGTGATATGGGACAAAACAAGTGGATTAGAATAAGAGAAATGAGTGAGGAAAAGAGTGAGGGTGTCAGTTGCCATTTCCAACGGGAGGCCTCTTTTCAAAGGTGATATTTAAGTAAAGGCTTCAAGGAGAACAATCTAGACCCCTAATGTTATCTGAAGTGTAACATCATTCCATGAAGTGGGAACAGCCGGATCAAAGGCCCTAGTGAGGGAGGGAGTTGGGTGGAGTTCAGGGAAAGCAAGGGAGCCAGTGCACCATGATGAGGGGAGTGTAATAAGAAAAGAATTCAGAGGGATAAGAGCTAGAATATAGGTCAGGGGTCCATGGTGGCTCAGACAGAGTAGGGTGGGTGGAGATCAGGGAAGATCTTGTGGGTCATTGTAAAGACTTTGCCTTTTCTTCTTATTTTGGTGCGAAGTCATTTCCAGCAAAGGAATGGCACAATCTGATTAGGTTTTTAAAAGATCATTCTGAGTGGTTGCTATCTGGTTAAGGACAGACCGTAGAGAAACAGGATTAGAAGCAGGTGATGGTGATTAGAAGAAGTCAGATATTTTGATAGTAGAAACGAGATTTCCTGACCAACAGGATGAGATCATCCAGGGAGGCCTGGAAACTTGGGGTTACCATCCACTGAGATGGTTCATATCACATTTTGCCTTGAAATATATTTATTTTTGAAAGATTTTGTAGTTCAGAGCCCAGGCTTTGAGAACTTAAACCTATCTGATATCAAATTCTGGCTTGTCCATTTGCTGGATATCTGACCCTGTATAAATCTCTTAAATACCTGTGTCTGTTTCTTCATCAGTAAAATGGGTTTAAAATGCCTGCATTCCAAGTTTTGGTTAGGAGTAAATGGGATAATATATGCAAAGGATTTCACAAAATGCCTTGTTCAAAGTAAGTGCTCATTCAATGATAGATGCGTTTTACTGTTGCTCTTAGTATGACTACTATTTTTCATTTCATGTGCTTTATGTCTACTATTCGGTTACCTTCTTGAAGGAAGGAATCATCTTGTATTTATTTCCTACAGAAAGAAGGCATCCTGTATGTAGAGTTAGTATATGCTCCCTCTGTGTTACCTGTGGCCTGACTGACATGATGTCGTGGATGGGGAGCCTAGTCTCACAAGAGACGATAAGTGCAAATGGATGATTATCCTTTCTTCTTCATTTCAAAGGATGATACAAATTGTACTTATTTATCTCTGTTAGCCATACAAGAATTTTCAAACTTTGGGTGTGCAAGATATTGGCAGAGCATTGCAAGTTGCATTTCCGCCACCACCCCCTTTTGTAAAATTTGTGTTCACCATGACCCCTTGAGGATTTTTCTCTAACTGCCATTTCTTTCTTTTTACTCTATGTAATTTTGTTAGGTCTCCAAAATACATCAGGCTTAATATAAGAATTGCTGAAAAGTGTCCTTGTTTTCGAAGGATCCTCTTTAAATTGCTGGAGTCGTTTTGCAATCCATTCCTCTCTGCAAGCTTGTAGCAACCCTCTCCACTTCGGCATCATATGTAAATTTAATGAACATTCGCTCACTTTCATCATCCAGGTCATTGGGTCATTGATTCTCATTTCCCTTTGTGCTTTTAGAGCAAAGAGACTGTCTCAATCCATCTTTTCCAGTCCTTCCTGTCTATGGACAGTATTTTTCCTGTTTCCATTGCTTTTAAGATAAAATCATCCTCATTTTCAATCTACTATTCTAATGGAAAACTTGTTATTTCACCAGGTCTAACTTTTTTTTTTAATAAATATTGTTTTTTTCTCTTTTCATTCTAAAAAAAGGTATGTAATTTTAGGAGGTTTTTTTTTTTTTTTTTTTTTTTTAACACTGGCCAGATAAAATCATCCTCATTTTCAATCTACTATTCTAATGGAAAACTTGTTATTTCACCAGGTCTAACTTTTTTTTTTAATAAATATTGTTTTTTTCTCTTTTCATTCTAAAAAAAGGTATGTAATTTTAGGAGGTTTTTTTTTTTTTTTTTTTCTTTTAACACTGGCCTTGGGGCTATCCATATTGAACATCACTCAGTAATTCTTCAAAGACACACTGTTCTTAAATGCAAATCCACAAAATTAGCTCCTGGTCTATTGGTTACTAACCTTTATTTCTCTATTAAGTTCTCTAGAATATATTTCTCTGTAAAAAGTTATTTAAAGTATAATGAAATTGCTATTCAGGAAGAATAACAAAAACAGAAGTGGGAATAATTACGATAATTACTTAGGGAATAATTACAAGAGATGATAAGCTAGTGAAGCACTGATGCAGTGAGAAGTTGACTGCTGGCAGAGGTTAACGTTGACTCACAGAGAGATCTTCAGGGAGGAGAGCATGGAGGGGCAGTGGCAAAAAGTTTTTATTAAGCACTATAGAAAAAAAAAGTTCTACATTCTACAACTCTGTCTCTACAATCTTTTCTGAATTGTCCGGCTCTATCATATTAATTCCATCTCTACCACACCTACAGGAATATTCTTTCTAGAAAGCAATTTAATTATGTTACTCCTCTGCTGTAAACTCTTCCTTGGTTCTTCTTGATCTGCTGGATGAAATACAAATTTCTTAGCATGGGAGAAAACGTCTCCCAAGTTCTTACCCGGCTTATTCCCCCAGCCTGTCTAGTACCCTAAACCCACACTGTTCTATGGCCATGTAAATTCCTTCCTATTTCACTTAAGCACCATCATGGTCCTCTTCTGAGCCTCCTCTACAGAATGGGTTTCTTTCCTTTTTGCAGCTCCCCTCCATCACTGCCCCCCATCCTGTGACTGTATCTTGTACATATTTCTATCATAACTCCTAAGATTCTGAGGTTGGCATTCTTTACTTTTTTCTAGTCATTTTCTTTTACAAATTGCTCCTCCCCTACTTCAGGTAATTCTAGGGGGCCCCTCAGTTATGTGGCCAACTCCTATCACAGACGATGAGCTGGTGACCCACGATGACCAGTCAGAATACTACATCCCCATGGACTCAGGGACTTGCCGATGGTAATCTATTATCTAATTGGAACAAATCACAGTCCTCTGGGGAAACAGATATAGATTCTGTTGGGAAGGATGCCATTTATTCTTTCTCTGAGTTCACTAGGATCAAAAAATTGAGGACCCTATTAGCTTGAACTTCTTTGGGGTCATCTCTCTAAGAATTATCTGGAAATTAAGTCAGATAGAGACAAAAAGAGCCAAGAAACTGACTAAAGGTAGATGTCTGAAGATATTATTAAAATATCTGATTCAACCAATTGACTTATCAATTGTTTAATCAACAAATTTCTTTTTATTACTTAAGGTAGTTTCAGTTAGGTTTCAACATTTAAAATAGAAATATTGCTAGTTAATACTCACATGTTACTACACTAATTTATTTATAGACTGTCCCTCCTTTGTTTCTTATTGAATTTTTATATCCCTAGTTCTTAGCACATGTGCCTAGAACATAAGCAGAGGTTTATCAAATGATTTTGGAATGAATGTTCCAGCCAAGTTTGTTGATCAAATATGGTAATGATTAAGAATGTTGGCCCTGGATCTTGATTTCCTGGGGAAATATATTCTTGGATTAATCATTATTCGGTGTTCTCGTCTTTTAAATAAGGATTATGATAGTAACAACCCCATAAGGCAGTTATAAGAATTAAATTAAATAGCAAATGCAAAAATTTTGGCATAGTACCAAGCACAGAGTATGAATTAAATAAATGTTAGACGTTGTTATTTATGGCTACATAATCATCTGTATTGCCTGTTACATATCCCAGAATGACATGGTTTACCCACCCACTGATAGTTAAATTGGTTATTGCATATTACCCACAAACAAGCTTTTTGATAAGAAGAGCCTGTGTGAAGACAAATTGGAGAACTAGATTAAGACATCAAAGCCAGACATTGAGATTATCAAAATGAAGTCATTGAAATTTCAGCATAAATGTTCTGATCTTCATTTTTCCACATTCACGTTTGCAGATTATTTTTCACATATGCCAGCAGGCAACTGAGCCACTATTTTTCTCTACATTTTCAGTTGTTTGATTTGGTACTGTGTGGTACAATGTATTCAAACAATGAATGCCCATCAGGAAAGCATAATGACCAAGTAGACAGCAAATCAATAAGGGTATAGAAGACTTGAACAACTCTATCAATCTACTTGACCTAATTGGTATTTATAGAACACTCCAGCCAACACCAGTAAAATACACATTTTTCTGAAGTGCAAACTGTACATTTACCGACAGATACCAATTTCTGGACCATGAAACAAGCCAAAATAAATCTAGGAAGATTCAAGTTATATAGAATATTTTCACTGATACCAACAGAATTAAATAAGAAATGAAAAATAGAAAATTTACTGTAAGTCTTCAAATATTTGGAAACTAAATAATACACTCTGAACAACCCAGGGGCAATTAACAAATTAAATGAAAAATTAGAAATTATCTTAAAGTAAATAAAAATAAAACCTCAATATATCAAAATTTTGAAGATTACCCAGGAAGTAATTGTAGGAGAAATTCTATAGAATAAATGTCTGAATTAGGGGAAAAAAAGGTTTCAAGTCAATGATCTCAGCTTCTATCTTAAGAAACTAGAAAAAAGAAGAACAAGTTAAATTCAAAATATGTAGAAGGAAATAATACAGAGAAAATCTATAAAATAGAAAAAAAGAGAAAAAGTGTTTTTTTTAAAGATCAATAAAATTTATAAACTTCTAGCTAGACAAATCAGGAAAAAAATAAGGATAGGACACAAATTACCAATATTTGGAATGAAAGAGGTTATATCACTTAGAGATTCTATGGTTATTAAAGGGACAATAAGGGAATATATCATGTACAACGTTATGCCAATAAATCAAACATCTTAGAAGAAATGGGCCAAGTTCTTGAAAAAGAAACAAATTACCAAAACTCATTCAAAAAGAAATAACCTGAATAACCCACTATCTATTAACAAAATTAAATTATTAGTAAAAACCTTTACATGAAGGAAATTCCAGGTTTATATTGCTGTACTGGTGAATTCTACCAAACATTCAAGGAATAAATAATATAAATTTCACAAAAATTCTCTCCTAAAAAGAAAAAAAAAAGATAATTCTCATCCTATGATACTAGCATTATTGTGATAACAAAGCAAAAGAAATTACAACAGAGGAAACTACAGACAAATATCCCTCATGGACACAGATGCAAAATTTCTAAACATGTTTTTAGCAAACTGAGTCCAACAATTTATAAAAAGGATAATACATTATGAATAAATGGTCTTTCTCTCATCAATGCAAGGATGGTCTAACATTCAAAAAGTCAATTAATGTAATTCACTATATTAACAAACTATAAAAACCAAAAAAAAATGTATAACCATTTTGATAGATGCAGAAACAGCAATCTATCTAATCAAAACACATTTCTGATTAAAAGTCTCAGCAATGTAGAAATTGACTACAACATTTTCATTCTGACAAAGGGTATTTATAAAAAATTAAATACATCATACCTAATGGCTAAAGATGAAATGTATTGTCCCTAAAATTACTATCAGGACAAGGACATCTGCTCTTACCACTTCTATTTAACATTGTACCAGATACATATACAAAAATGAATTGTATTCTATATAGAGCAACAAAAAATCAGAAATGGAAATTTTAAAATAATACCACTTAAAATAGCCTAAAAATGTGAAATACTTAGGGATGAATCTAAAAAAAATAAAAGGTAGAAAAGATCTATTCACTACAAACTACATCACTGCAAGAAAATAAATAGGACCTATAGAAATGGGGAAGTATATTATATTCATGGGTTAATCAATATTGCCATGAATTGTTTTATAAATACAATGCAATCCCTACAATTCTACCATGGTTTGTGCAGAAATTGACAGTCTCATTCTTAAATTCATATAGAAATGCAAAGGATCAAGAGTAACAAATAACTATTAAAAAAATAACAAAGTTGCAGGACTTACAGGACCATATTTCACAACTTATTATAAATCAAGATTGTGTAATGTTAAAGCCAAGATAGGCAAATATATCAATAGATCAGAATAAATAGTCTAGAAATAGACCCACATAAATAGTTCACCAATTTTCAACAAATGAGCAAAGGCAATTCAGTGGAGAAAGGACAGAATTTTCAAAAAAATGGCTTTTGAATAATTACACAAAAAGAAGGAAGGAAGGGTGGTGGGTGGGCAGAGGGGGTAGTAGGAAGGGACAGAGGAAGGAAGGAAGGAAGGAGGGAGGGAGGGAGG
>NW_007727169.1:276985-323591 GCF_000696425.1 Galeopterus variegatus | reverse complement strand
GGGAGGAAGGAAGGAAGGAAGGAAGGAAGGAAGGAAGGAAGGAAGGAAGGAAGGAAGGAAGGAAGGAAGGAAGGAAGGAAGGAAGGAAGGAAGGAGAAAAGGAAAAAAATCAGTCCAAACCTCAAACCAATACAAAAAGTAACTTAAAAGTGTTTACAGATCTAAATATAAACATAAACCTATAAAACTTAAAGAAAAGAAAACCTTCATGGCCTTGAGCTGTGCAAAAATTTCTTACGTATGACATCAATAGCTCTATCAATTAAAGAAAAATATAATAAAGTGAATTTCACCAAATTGGTTATTCTTGGCATTTTGGTTTTAGAAATACATTGCTATAAAGATAAAAGGCAGGCCACAAATTGGGAAAAAATTACTTGCAAATAATATATGTGATAAAAGAGCTGTATTCAGAATATATAAAGAACCCTCAAAACTCAATAATAAGAAAACAAACAACCCAATTTAAACAAACAAAAAGAACTGTTAAAAGATTTGAAATGACCAAAATTGTTAAAATTATTAAGCATGAGAGAAATTCAATTGACACCCACAACAAGATGCCATTAGAACTTCTAAAATTAAGACTCGATTATACCTAGTTGATGTAGGTAAAAATGTGGAGAAACTAGAATTCCGATACACTGTTGGTGGAAATATACTATGGTACAATGGTAAAACTACCTTAAGAAACAGTTAAGTAGTGCATTAAAATATTAAACATACCTATCATATGATCTGGCCATTTCTCTCCTAGGTATTTAGCCATGAGAAATAAAAGCAAATACACATACAAACACTTGCACATTAATGTTCATAGCAGTGTTAATTTGTAATTGCCCAAACCAGAAAGAACCTAAATGTCTAGGTAAATAAACAAATTGTTTTATACCCATTATTCTACAACATGCATATATCTCAAAATAATTATGTTGAATAAAAGAAGGCAAACAAATGAGTACATATTGTATGATTCCATTTTTATAAAACTAGAAAATGAAAATTAATTTATAATGAAAAAGATTAGTGGAGGAAGAAGAAGGGATGAAAAGAGCATGAGAAAACTTTTAAGAAAACTTAATAAGGAGCATAAGAAAACTTTTCATAGTGGTGGATATGCTCATAACTTGATTATGGTGACATTTTCATTGTATATACATGTAAGAACATACCAAATTGTACCCTTTAAATATACACAGTTTGTTGGAGTTTAATTATACAATATCTTGACATAGCGGTTTAAAAAAGAAATTTTTCTTGAGAAGTCATCACTGGAAATGGGTGAATCCTACAATCACTTGAAAACACACAATAAGAACTATATCTTCAGTAGTATTTAAAGAGTAAAGATATACTCATACAGCTAGAGACAAGTATGTCATAATCCACTATGATGGGGTCCTGGGCATATGGCACGGTTTACTCATTTTAAACATTTGTAAACTGGTAAGCCTCTGCACCAAAAGGTAGAGAGGGTAAAATAATAATCATTGTATTTTCATTCTTTCTACTAATTTGATTCTTAACCTTCTTTAATAAATTCAAAATTTCCCAAATCTGTGGAACCTGGAAGAAGTCTTACATATGTGTAAAAGCACATTTATAACATATTAAATCAAAACAATACTTTCCTAATTTTATTCATGCTAAAGTAAAACTGGTATTTATAGAGTCTTTTAGAATTGAGGTTTGGGGAAAAATAACTATGGACATATCCCCAAACTCCTTATTTTAATAAATTATTTTCTGCATTATCTTTAAAGAATCAATACAGTTGAATAAACTGAATATACATACAACAAAATCTAGCCAAAAACTTCATAAATAAAAATTAATATACATATTAAAAATACCATGGTTCAACACTTCCAATTATTTTTATAAAACATCAAAAAGCACCCTTTTGAACCAATGCAGTGATAAATTACTTGAAAAGACATTTTCTATTAACACAATTTGTATCTTTGCATATTATAATATACAGTACTAATTAATAACCAATGAAATAGTCATTACCTGAGTGCAAAACCAAATATCCAAAATAACACCAAGGACTTGTGATGAATTAGTTTAACCTCTAGTTATTAAATACAAATGTTTTATTAAAAAATAGTAATTTTTAAAAAAACTTAAACCATAATCAAATCAATAAAAAGTACATAGAAATCCCAACAAATGCCATTCAATCTACACTAAAGATGACAGTAAACTTTAACCCTATTTTAACAATTATTAAATGACTATTAAGTGTTAAACACCAAGATGCACATGATCATGTTAAAGAAAAATATTAATGCGAGTAACAGTGGAAAAAATTTGCATTATGCCTTATTTTTACATCTAATGACTGGGCCAAAATTCTTCTTTGCCATTTAAAGTCTAGTCTTTAAAATTTGGTTTATTATACTCACTATCCAGGAAACGTGTTTAATTCCCAAAATCTTCTTTAAATAATGCTAGTAAAATGCATATGTCATGTCACTGCCTAAACCCATTTGCATAAGCCAATCAAAATGAATAAGTACTTAAGGGGCATTGGTGAAAAATAACTTGTCACTATATAGGTCAGCTTTCTTATTAACAATAATAAAAACTGACATTTACAGAACACCATTTATACAGCAATTTCATATCGAGTCTCCAAACATTTATTCATTAATACATCCAATATTTCTAAGTGTTATTTGTGAAACATTCATCTCCATTTTACTGATTTATAAAGCCAAGCCCTATCTCATAAAATGACATGAATCTAGTGACTCTGTTTTCTAACACAGTCCATTTCTATCTGCTATGAAGAAGAGAAGAATAGAGTACATCTAGCATGAAATAGTTGAGCTACCTGGAGAGTGAAATATTCAATTGGCACTTTGGTCTTATCTATTCCCACCTTTTTATATGCGATCCAGTCAAACACCCTGTCAATATCTGTTGCCTGTAGCACTTCCTGTGATACTGGATGGGAACTGGCCAAACCGTCAAGCAGCATCACTTCATGCAGAACATCCGTCAGAAATCTCTGTTTTTCCTGCAATACAGTAGACAGGACAGTATTATAAGTGATTCATGGTTATGACAGAATGTTATGACAACATGAATGGTGTGTATGTCGCTTAATTGATGATGCTCATCAGTCTTGCATGGTGCTACTCAACTTTAAAGAGAACCCAGTAAATAAAATGCCCCTTAAGTTACTCGAAAATGAAGGTGGTTGGTTGATTTGAGCATAACGTGAAACAAAATCAATGGACTATAATAACCCCTAAATGGATAAAAACAGTGGACTATGTGCTTTAATAGTGTTGAAAGCAAATTTGGACAGTGGGAACACAGTAAAAATGATAAGATGCAGGCTTACTTGTGCATTCTAAAGGATCAAGACTACAATTCTAGTCTCAAATAACCTTTTCAGGTAAGTTCATTATAAGAATACTAACTATACTGCTATTTAACCACTTATTTCTAGTACCATTTGAACAGCTCATTTTCTCTCCTGGTCCCTCCGTCCATTCCTCTACCTTTACACACACACACACACACATTTATTTTCTGAAAGAATTTCAGAAGATCACAACAAATAATAAAAAGCACTATTGACATCAAGCTATAATATTGGTGGCTGTATTTGTTAATTTGGAATAATGGACATAAAGTAGAGATCAAAAGGTTATTAATAATCTATTACCATGAAGTAGTAAAAACAGACAAAATCATGAGACTTCTACACTTTGCATGCTGAGACATTAGTATTTACTCTAATAAAACCTGATTTGTTATATTAGAAGTAAACTGTAAAGAAAAAGTAATTCTCTGTTGTTTTTGTTTTAAGAAAGTCTGCTTTAAAGAAACAGATTAGGTTTTGTTAAAAGAAGTGCTGGCAGCTACTAGTCCCCCTGGCCTCCTGCCTTCATTGAAGGAAGAGGGAAAGAAAAAAGAAGTTGCAAGAGAAAACAAGGGCTAAATAGCCCCTAGATAGTTGGGACTCAAGGAATATCATTACAGAGGTTAAATACTCCACCACTTTAATTGCTCTAGCTAATTCCAAACTCACTTCTGAAGCCTCCTCATTTTGAGCCAGGAGATAAATAGCATGTTATTTCTGAGTGAGTTGTAATTTCAAGCTGAAATCACACTAATCCTGGATTTAAAGAAATAGAAATGAAAGATAAATATGCTAAGGAAAGAATAGTAAACTGGGCATATAAGTGTGTGTTAATTTCAATCTGGCTTTAAGAAACATTTTTCTTTAAAGATTTAAACTCAATGATTTAGTATATTTAATTAATATTTTAATTAATTAGCTTCCCAACTATAAACTATAAAGTTTCTTTTCTTTTTTTTTTTTTCCTTTTTGTCTTTTTTCATGTCCAGCAACGGATCGCAACCCTCAGTGTCGTGCCCGTACCAGACCAGGACCGGCAACGGGATCACAACCCTCAGCGTTGCACCTGCACCTCGCTCAGCCAGTGAGCGGGAACCAGTCTGTATGTGGGATCCGAACCCTCGGCGGGAGTGCCGCTGCACTCCCAAGCGGCGCACTGTAGCAGTGCGCCACCGGGCCGGCCCATAAAGTTTATTTTCTAATAGCTTATTTTTCATGGTCTATGGTCTATATATCTAATTTCTTCAGTCTTCTTTTGTTCTGAGAGTTTCACAGCACTGGTTTATGCCCCATCAAAGAGGACTACAGAGCAATGACTGAATCAAACTGCACTTTGAGTCACAGAGGGCTGATGCAGTCTGGAGGCCACAGATAAAAAGTGCAAACTGAAGACTGAATTAAGTGACAAATAAAACATAAACTAATATTATATTTTTTCTCAAATTAATTTTATAATTCAAGATAAATTAAGAGTAGAATTGGATCTTATGATTTAAGATACTAAGATTAAAAAGATCAGTATTTACATTGCTCATTTTAAGTACACTAAAAATCAACAATAAGATCTCAGAGAAATGGTTAGTCTTAGTGAATAAGGGAAAATCATGTATCAATTCCAAAATACAAACTTGAATGTTACTTTTGAACAGATACCCAGTTGTGTTATTCATTCAGTTTTAAAATGAACATTAAAATTATCTTATGTTTGAATTAATGGGAGAAATTATGAAATGTATAATTATACTTCACCTTGACCAGTGAACCCTTTTATTTAGAAGAAGTACCAGTTGAAGATGTGATTACATTCTGATGGTAAAGTAATATTCAGCTCTTCACATAGATTGCCTGCTCCATTACAAGTCATTCAAACACCTGGCCTAAAACCACAGTATAAAAAGAACTTAACATAATGTTTTATTTGAATCCTAATTTTAAATATTTAGTAATAAATATATATTGATCAATATAAAAATTTACTAAACATATCTTGGTTTGCTAAAGATATGATTTTTTTAAGTGGTATAAACTAAATGATTACGTAGTTTTAAAAAGAAAATGAAAAGTAAATTTAAAAGAGGAAACTTTCTTGTTAAAGAAAATATAAATTAAATATGATGTATTGCTTCATGCTTTCGGAGGAAAACAAAACTAAACCTTTGTCTACTCGGTAGAATTTCAATAAGCACGGGTAAAATTTAGTAGTATTAAGTCATTATCGAAAGATTCATCTTTTACCTTTTTGGATAGAATGTTACAGTGTAATTGAGAAAAAAACTTTATTTGTATAAATAGGTTAAGAGAATGAGAGAGAGAGAGAGAGAGAGAAGCCCGGCAGGAGAACACTTCACAAAGCCTAGAAAAGAGAATAACTTTAATTGAGGTGAAAAAAAGACCATTCTAGCCAGAGGCCAACCCAATTTAACAGAACTACAAAGAGCTTCCAGCAGAGAAGGTGCTAATTTTTTATAAAGACCTGCACCACTACAAAGTAAGAAATCATCTTAGATTTGCCAGTGCCTGGTTGGGACCTTTATCATCAAAATCAACATCAACAGCAAAACTTACCAAGTATTGATTAATTTCCCACTGTTCACTTGAGACTATGAAAGTTTTAAAATGAAGTTAAAGGAATCCTAACTCTAATGTGAGATAAAAGATAAAACAAAATAGTTGGCAATAGTGAATGAAATAATAGTTTTCTCTTACAGAATAGAAATGCTAAAGAAATTTTGGGCCGGCCCAGTGGCGCACTGCTACAGTGCGCCACTTGGGAGCGCGGTGGCGCTCCCGCCGAGGGTTCGGATCCCATGTACAGACCGGTTCCCGCTCACTGGCTGAGCGAGGTGCGGGAGCAACACCGAGGGTTGCGATCCCGTTGCCAGTCCCAGTCTGGCACGGGCGCGACACTGAGGGTTGCGATCCATTGCCGGACACGAAAAAAGACAAAAAGGAAAAAAAAAAAAAAAAGAAATGCTAAAGAAATTTTGAGAAAAACAATACTGTAAAATATAATTATTTGTGGAAAGTTTAATGGAAGAGTTAGAATTTTTTCTGACCCTTGAAGGAAAGTTGATGTTTGGGGTGTGTGGGTGTGTGTGTGTGCGCATGCGCGGGTGCATTGTGCACAGGAATTAATACATCTGTAGTGAATGTTCAATAGCTAGTTTTCATTTTACTTCATATTTTTAAGGTCACCATGATAGTCAATCTACCACTTTCGAAAAATGGCACAATAAGGCACAATAGAGAACTTTAAAATCTGTTTAAAAGACGTTCAATGTTAGTAGTAACCATAAATTCTACCTCCTAATACAGACACTACTTAGAGTTGCTGTATATGTGCCTATATTTAAACAGTTACAGTAATATGAAATGTGTCATTTTGTTTTTAACTATTTTCAAAAATATTTTACATTTTAATTTTTGGAGAACAGTGCAAAGAGATTTCAGAAAAGTAAAGAAAATGTGAGTAAATGTGGAGTTGATAATGAACACCATGGAAAAGAAAGCTGCCATTATTTTATTTATTCATTCATTTATTTAACAAAAATGTATTAGATTCCTACTCTAAGCCAGATATTGTACTGCATTTAGAGTATCAAAAGATGACTAAAACCTTGTCTCTAACCTTAAAAAATGCAGGAGTAGAAGAGAAAGTACAAGAGGAAGACAGATAAACAGCAAACTGTATTATAAGATGATGGATGCTATAAAACACAGAGGATAAAATGATTAGTTAGTTTAGAAAAGCCTTCACAGAGGAGGCGACATTAAAATGGGTTGTTGAAGGATGAGGGGTTACTCAAATAAATGGGTGAAACAACTAAAAAAAAAAAACGGGCAAATCCAAGCAGAGGAAATATGAAAAAAAGACACTCTGCTTAATCCTCAATTATTAGGTTGAAGAGTTTGGTCTTAATAAATAGGCAGTAGCAGGCATAATGACATGATAAAAGTCATGTCTTAGGAAAATTAACTTATCTGCATTATACAGGATGGCTTGATGTATTCAGAGACCAGAGACAGGAAGTAGGATGTGGTGATGAATTACAACAAGGTGTTGCTGAAGGACTATTGTATCCCAGAGATATTTAAATGAAATAATCAACCAACACTGATGCTTTGATGCCATGGTCCCCTTAATGGATAATGAAAGGAAACACTTAAAGACAAATACATGGATTTTAGACTTGATTTTAAAAAAAGACCAAAAAACCAAAACAAAAAAAAAAAAAACCAACAACAACAAAAACCTTGGGAGGAACTATGGAGAAGTGGAAAAAGCTTGGCTCAGAGCACAAGCTAAAAAAATCAGTTTTAAAGATTTTGCAAAGAAAATGACAGTGAATATCTAAAAAGAGATGTGCTACAGGCATCTGAAAGCAAAACCCTGGGTCTAACGTAAGTGGCAAGTGCTAAAAATCTTTTGGCAATAAATAATAGTCTGTGTAGAAATATAAATGCAGTCTCAGAGAAAATCCACTCCTTTTTCAAAAATCATTTCTTATAATATTTGCATTTTGTATATTGGTATTTAGTGGTATATGTGAAGGAAATTGTTAATAATTATTATCAAAGCATTAAATACAACTGAGAAATTATATTCTTCTATGTCTCAAAATGGCTTCTGTCTGAAGGTGTCAAAGACTGAGGGGTTAAAGGAGAAAATGCCTGGTCTAGCCACCGTCAGTAGTGAGGGGTGAGAAAATAAGAAATAAAGGTAAGGATATTGGCACATTCCTATAGGAAGGCTGACTAATTTTAGAGAAGAGCAATACCAGGCAGATACTTTGCCTCTGTCACCAGAAAAAAAGAAAAAGAAAAAAGAAAATAACAGAGAATAATCTGAATACAGATTAAAGAAAGTCCGATGCATCAAGCCAGAGACAAGGAAGATGAGAGCCAAGACTGAGCCATTTCAAGTAGTGGTGAGGCATTCACAGGCCTAGAAGAAGCAAAAGAAAAATTCTCCAGGCAGTCATGCATTACATCAGAGCAGCCACAAGGACTCAGTTTTCTAGGAGGATGGATCTGAACATAAATGACTCTTCTGGTGTTTCTAGGAGAAAAGACATGGACACTGGTGCAAAGTTGATGAAAGAGCCCTGGACTGGAAGAAAACAACTGCCATTCAGCAACTGTATGACCTCAAGTAAGTTGCTCAAACTTTAGACGTCCTCATCCTCTCATTTGTAAACGTTTGTGGTTGTGAAGATGAAATAAGAGAATTCATTCTACATATATTTATTAAGCACCTGCTATATTCTAGATGGTATGCCTGGTTCTGGGGATAGGGATATGTAAAGACATGGATCCTAATTTAAAGACTTTATTGTAGTAGGACAAAGGTGAAAAAAATATTAAAATATGACCTGCTATCGTAAAAGTGGAAGTAGGTTCAGGATGTAGTGTGACTACACTGAGAAAGCTGTGATGTTTTCTGCCTAAGAGAGGACAGGAAAAACTTCTGAGATGATAGTTTGAATTAAGTGTGTAATGATGATTTGAGTTTTCTAGAAGGAAGTAGCATAAAGGAGCATTTTGGTCAAAAGAAATGTGTGGGAAAAATCATGAAGACCTGAAACAACGTGGTTTGTTTAGGGAAATACAGACATTTGTATGATAAAAGGCAGGGAGTATAACAGTATAAATTACTAGTGATAAGCACAGAGAAATAGACAAGGGCAAAATCATCAAGGATTCTCCATGCTAAGTCAGGAACTGAGAGTTAAGAAGTGAAATCCTCAAGCCTACATTTAGAGAGATAACTGACTAAGTAGTGGAAAAATGGCCTACAGTGGTGATCAACTAGAAACAGAGAAATAGGGCAATATCACATAATTGTGCACAAATAGCCACAATTTTTATCTTTGTGATCACAAAATATTGTACCAATTATTTCTCTAAAGTTTAGTTCAATTTTGTGATGATCAATGGTAATCAAACAAGGTATTTATTTTGGAATCCCAAAATGGATAAATTAAATAGAGCTATAAACATAAATATAGACATAGATATAAATACATATGTAGATACACATATAGATATCCAAATAGATACAAATATTTTCTTTTTTACAGTATTTTCATTTGTTCATGTAAAGCAATATCTCATTCCAGTTTATAATGAAGGCACTTTTCTAATCCTTGGAGTCAAACTAATAAGAATATCTAACTAAAATTATTTGAACATTGCAATCTAACTCCACATATGTTTACTAACTGCCTCATATATGGGAGGTCCTGTGTTAGAGGCTAGGGAAACTCTATTACTATGGGTCAAATGTGTCCCCTAAAAGTTAATGTATTGGAAACTTGATCTCCATTGTAACAATGTTAAGAGGGTGGGAAATCCAATTATGGTATCTGAAAGGTGGAGCTTTTAAAAGGTAATAAGATTGTGAGAACTGTGACCTCATGAATGGATCGATCCATTCATGGAGTAATGGGTGTACTTCTGATAGCTTTATAAGGACAGCCAGTGAGAAGATTAGCTCTCTTGCTAAGCCCTTTCTTGCCATGTTACACCCTGGTCACCACAGGACACTGTAGAGGTTCCCACCAAGAAGGCCCTTACCAGATGTGTTCCCTGGACTTTGGACTTCTCAGCCTCCAATACTTTAAGAAATAAGTTTATTTTCTTCATAAATTTCCCAGAATAAGGTACTCTATTATAAGCAACAGAAATGAACTAATACAACAATTGAGACACAATTCCTTCCTCCAAACAACTCCCATTATGGTATGGAAGACAGATATGTGTACAACCTGTTAATGCCATGTTATGGATGCTGTATTAATGGCCTAAATAAAGTACTATGGTAGTAGAGAGTAGAGGGAAAGGTATGGGTAAAAAGGCTTTCAGTGTTTATGACCATGTTGATTCAACCTCAGTTGATCTATCATAAGGAGAAAAAATAAGATATAAATCATTTATGTTTTACCTCTCTGGAAACCTGCATTACCATGTGATAAAGACTTTTAAGATTCCATAGGTTAAAAATAATCCCACATGAATCATTAGAACAAGGAATACAGGTATCCTATGATGGGATTTTTTTTTACTCATTTTTCATGATGTATTTAAATCATGACAAAGGTTAAAGCAGGGGAATATGATCAAGAATTAAAACAAGAAAAATAAATATATTTGGATGAAATACCCATCAAGTTTTATCTATGTGAAATAGCATCACTGTAACTTTACAATTATCATCTTTTGCAAAAGTGCAAGGGGGTCTTCAAAAAGTTCATGAAAAGATTCATATTATCTTCTAATTCTATTCTTATGACAAACTTTTTGAAGTACCCTTGTATAACACAGTGTCATATCTGGGAAAATTAGAAATTATTTGGACTCCAGCTTCTCTATAACATTAAAATAACTTTACTCTGCAAACTTTATATTGTCACACTACTTTTTATAAAGTTCAAAAATGTCCAAAAGTATTTTAAAACTTCATCAGTTAAAAGTTACCTAGATTTAATTGTGAAAAATTATGCAATCATATAGCTGACTAGTTAATATTTTATACCCAGCTAAATCATGCTGATAGGTGAAATAAAAGTAAAGATCTAGTGAAAATAAATGTTGCTTCCATATAGCAATGTACTTTATAAAATAACATTTCAAAATTTCATGTTAAAATACACATGCCCAAGATGTTAATAATCATTTTCATGTTGTTAAAGCAACTTGTTAAAGCCCTCCATTTATATTAGAGTCAAACTTGTGTAAACAACAATATATATTCAGTAGGAATTGAAAAATAATTTAAAAATTAATTGCCATTAACCCCTACAATAAAATAACTACTCTACTAAAAAGTTTACCTCTGTATTTATTTATACAACCTTTTACAGAATGTAGTACATGAACACAAGACTCCAGGCAGATCTCTACTGATATAACATTATTCTGTTATTTCACATAAGTGTTACAACAAGTTACTGAAATAATGTGTTCCATATGTTCTTATTTCTTTCAACCATCAACAATATTTCATCCACTGCCAAGCCACAAATTCTCTAAGATGCCTTAATCAATGCATAAACTAAAAAAATGCTTACATTTCTATGAGAATATCTTGAATGATTTTATATGCCTCTCATAATCCCAGATAAGCCCCTGCACATTTTTTTAAGCTACTAACTCTGAAACATGAGTAACACAGAGAAAGTGGGTTAAGTTGTGAATCTCTTCAGTGACTACATTGTTCAGCTGCCTTATGTTTTGCTTTTAACATCTGTGAAGGTTAATCCTCAGTGTCAAATTGATTACGTTAAGGAATACTGAGAAACATGGTAAAGCTCCCTTTTTAGGTGTGTCCATGAGGATGTTTCCAGCAGAGATTAATATGAGAGCCTGGGTGGACTGGGTGTGAAAGACCCACCCTCAGTGTGGGCGGGAACCATCCAATCTGATGGGGACCCAAAGAGAATAAAAAACAGAGAAAAATGGTGAATCTCTCTCTCTATTCATTGGAGCTGGGATATGCTCTTCTCTCCCATCCACGGATATCAAAGCTCAAGACTTCAGTTTTGGGGTTCTAGAACTTACACCAAGGACATTATCAGCCTCCCTGATTTTGAGGCCTTTGGACTTGGACTGTCACGGTATCAGCATCCAGTTTGCAGATGGCCTATCATGGGACTTCCCTTCACAATTGCATGAGCTAATTTCCCTAATAAATTCCTTCTTATATATTTATAATATATCCTATTGGTTATCTCTCTCTGGAGAACCCTGTCTAATACAGAAAATTGGTACCAAGGAGTGGGTTTGCTATACAGATAACTGAAAATGTGGGCACAGCTTTGGAACTGGGTAATGGACAAAAGTTGAAGGAGTTTGGAGGACTCAGAAGAAGAGAAAAAGATGAGGGAAAATTTGGAACATTTTAGATACTGGTTACATGGTTGCAACAAGAATGCTGATAGAAATCTGGACAGTAAAGGCAATACAGATGATGAGATCTCAGATAGAAATGAGGAACTTACCAGGAACTGGACAAAAGATCACCCTTGCTACACCCTAACAAGGAACATGGCTGCATTGTGTCCAGGCTCTAGGACTTTGTAGGGAGTGGGACTTAAGAGTTGTGAACCAGAATGTTTGGTGGAAGAAATTTCTGAGCAGCAAAGCATTAAGGAAGCTGCATGGCTACTTGTAACAGCCTATGTTGAGTTATGGCAGCAACGGCATGACACAAAGCCAGAATTTATAATTAAATGGGAAGCAAAGCATAAACATTTGGAAAATTTTCAGCCTGGCCATGTGGTAGAGAAGCGGGGAGCAGGAGAAAAATCCAATGGTACAGCAGAGAAACTGGTTGCTAAAGCCATTAGCATGGGTATGAGGCAGCCAGGTGCTAATAGCCAAGATGGTGAGAGATGGGCTCTGAAGGGATTTCAAAAGTCTGGAAGGGTATCCCTCCCATCACAAGCTCGGAGGTCTCAGAGGACTGAGTTGTTCTGGAGGACAGGCCTGGGGTAGAGCTCAGGATCTTGCTCCCTGCTTCCCACCTGCTCTGGCTGGAGCAGCCCTGCCTCAGTGGCCCCAAGTATAGTTTATGCAGCAGCTCTGGAGAGCACAAGCTGGAAACCTTAGTGGCGTACACATGTTGTTAAATCTACAGGCCAGAAGAACATGAGAGCAGCAGAAGCATGGCAGCCTCCACACAGATTTCAGAGGATGTATGGAAAGGTCTGGGAGCTCAGACAGAGACCTGCCACAGGAGTGGAGCTGCAGCAGAGGCCATCTACTAGAACACTGTGGAGCAGAAATGTGGGGTTGTAGCCCCCACAGAGAGCTTCCACCAGAGAAATGTCTAGTAGAGCCAAGGGAGCAGGCTGCTGCCAGGACCTCAGAACTATGGGGTCACTGGCAACATGCAATGCTGGCCTGGAAATGCCACAGACACCAGCACCAGCAGAGCTGTGGGGATGGGGCTATGCAAGGCTTTGGGGGCCCAGATGCCCCATTTTGCCCAGGATGCAAGACTTGGAGTCTGCCCTGCTGGGTTTCAGACTTCTTTGGGTCCTGTTTCTCCTTTCTTATGGCCTATTCTTCCCTTTTGGAATGGGAATGTGTACCCAATGTCTGTTCCACCATTCTATCTCAGAGGTAGATAAATTTGTTTTGATTTTTACATGTTCACAACTGGAAGGAGTTTTGCCTTTGGTCTCAGATGAGACTTTGAACTTTTATGTTGGTGTTGGAACAAGCTAAGACTTATGGGACTATTGGGTAGGATGATTGTACTTTGTATGTGAGAAGGACATGAGTATTGGGGAGCCAAGGGTGGAATGATAGAGTTTGGATGTGTTGTCCCCCTAAAGCTCATGTCAAAATCTGATCCCCAACTTGGCAATATTGAGAATGGTTTGCATTATGGGGGCAGATTCCTTATGAATAGATTAATGCCTTTGGTGGGGGGGAGGTCATGAGTGAGTTCTCACTCTATTAGTTCCCATGAGATCTGGTTGTTCAAAAGGACCCTAGCATGTCCCCCCACTCCCTTCCTCTTGTCATGTGATCTGCTTGAACCTGCTGGCTGCCTGCTGCTTTCTACCATGAGTAGAAGCAGCCTGAGGCCTGTGCCAGATGCAGCTGTCCCAGAATTGTGAGCCAAATAAACCTCTGTTCTTTATAAATTACCCAGTCTCAGGTATTCTGTTATAGCAACACAAAAACAGACGAGTACATCTATGGCCTCAGGGGGAATTCCCTTTGATCAGTTGACAGAGGAAGACAAGGCTAGAACCTACATTACAGATGGTTCTGTACGATATGCAGGCACCACCCGAAAGTGGACAGCTGCGGCACTGCAGCCCCTTTCTGAGACATCCTGAAGGACAGTGGTGAGGGCAAATCTTCTCAATAGATGGAACTTTGGGCAGTCCACCTGGCTGTACACTTTGCTTGGAAGGTGAAATGGCCAGATGTGTGATTATATAGTGATTCATGGGCTGTAGCCAATGGTTTGGCCAGATGGTCAGGGACTTGGAAGGAACATGACTGTTAAATTGGTGGGAAGAAAATTTGGGGAAGAGGTCTGTGAATAGACCTCTCTGAGTGGGCAAAGGATGCAAAGATATTTGTTTCCCATGTGACCTCAGCAGAGAAGGACTCTAATTATCAGGAGGATAGGGTGACCTGATCCATGGATACTAGACGGCCTCTTTCTTCAGCCACCCCTGTCATTGCCCAGTGTGCTCATGAGCAAAGTGGCCATGGTGGCGGGGATATGGGTTTTCCTTCCCAGCATGAAACACTTTGGCCGAAACTACCAACCATGGACTCACGGAATGCCTTATTCACCATCATGGTATTGCTGTCCACACAGCATTGCTTCTGACTAAGGAACTCACTTCACAGCTAAAGAAGTGCGGCAATGGGCTCATGCTCATGGAATTCACTGGTCTTACCATGTTCCCCATCATCCTGAAGCAGCTGGCCTGATATAATGGTGGAATGTCCTTTCGAAGTCACAGTTACAGTGCGAGCTAGCGACAATACCCTGAAGTGCTGGAGCAAAGTTCTCCAGAAGGCTGTCTATACTCTAAATCAGTGCCCAATATATGGTACTGTTTCTCCCATAGCCAGGATTCATGGGTCCAAGAATCAACGGGTGGAAACAGAAGTGGCACCACTCACCATTACCCCTAGGGATGCACTAGCAAAATTTTTGCTTCCTGCTTGTCTAGCGGCCTTGGTCCCAGAGGGAGGAATGCTTCCATCAGGAGACACAAAAATGATCCCATTGAACTGGAAGTTAAGACTGCCACCTGGCTACTTTGGGCTCCTCATGCCTCCGAGTCAACAGGCTAAGAAGGGAATTATGGTGTTGGCAGGAGTGACTGACCCAGACTACCAAGAGGAAATTGGATTACTACTTTAGGATGGAGGTAAGGAAGATTATATCTGGAATATAGGAGATCCCCTAGGACGTCTCTTAGTACTACCATGCCCTGTGATTAAGGTCAAAGGAAAATTACAACAGCCGAATCCAGGCAAGACTGTGAATAGCCCAGACTCTTCAGGGATGAAGGTTTGGGTCACTCCACCAGGTAAAGAACCACGACAAGCTGAGGTGCTTGCTGAAGGCAAAGGGAATACAGAATAGGAGGAAGAAGAAGGTAGTTATAAATACCAGCTTTGACCATGTGACCAGTTACAGAAATGAGGACTATAATTGTTCTCCCTATTGTGTTAAGAATATGTCTCTATGTATGCATACTGAACACATATTAGGCAATTATCTTTTTGTTCATCTTGTTCTTTATCATGTACCATGAGACTTTTATACCAGCATTTAAATATTGTTAACCTTACCTCATAGTATTTGCATTTAAGCCATGGGATATTAGGAGAAGGGCAAATATCATCTAAGGACTTTATTTCCTCTTCTAGGAAAGGGATTAATGCATTTTCAGTTGTAGGCAGGGTAGCTGTATCATGTTAAGTGAAACTATTATGATATTGTATCATTTGAAGATTAAGTACAATTTAAGGAGATAGTATCTACTGACCATACTATCTACAAATGTTTCCAGCAGAGATTAGTATGAGAGCCTGAGTGGATTGGGTGGAAAAGACCCTCAGTGTGGGTGGGAACCATCCAATCCACTGGGGGCCCGAAGAGAATAAAAAACAGAGAAAAAAGGTGAATCTCTCCCTCTGTCTGCTGGAGCTGGGACACATTCTTCTCTCCTGTCCATGGACATCAGAGCTCAAGACTCTTCAGCTTTTGGGTTCCAGGACTTACACCAAGGACACCATTGGCTTCCCTGGTTTTGAGGCCTTCAGACCTGGACTGAGCTGGGCTATTGGCATTCAGTTTGCAGACAGCCTATCGTGGGACTTTTTTTCACACCTCTGTGAGCTAATTCCCCTAATAAATTCCCTCTTATTATTCATATCATATCCTATTGGTTCTGTCTCTCTGGAGAATTCTGTCTAATACAACATCCAAGCTGAATATGTCATGTCTCATATTATCCAGCTAAAGGAAAATGCTAAAATGGAACACAAAATATATTTATTATATACAACCAAATTCTGAACTTTCCACAGACTTACTCAAGCACCTTAAAGATACAGCAATATTGATATGGCAGAAGTTATCATTAATCAGTCACTCATGTTTTAATTACTTATGATAATCCTAGGTCTTAAGGAACAGTCGTGAATATGCTTCAAATAATGTCAATCACAGTAATAATTATGAACAGGTTGTCTAATTACATAGCTCATTCTGATTCCAGCGGCCCAAAAAATCATTGCAAATAATTGCCATATGCCATGTGCTTTTATATAACCCTTTTAAAACATACGTATCATTTAGATTCTTTTTTTTAAGGATTTCTTGACATCTTTTCCTCTGTTTTCCTTCAAACACTTACCCAATGTAGTTTCACACATTTTTAATTTCAATACCCTTTACAATGAATGTCCTAATATCGACATAACTGTTATGATATTTTATAAATGATCTGTTGAATTTCATTTCATAATTTTTGTTATTTTTGGCAAATTTTATTACTGAACACTTCATATATGCTACACTTTGGGTTAAATGCTGAGAAATGATGGTGAAATAGTCTCTAAGCTGACAAAGCATATTGTCCAGTAGGGGAGACTTGCTTCCTCTCCTTTGCTAGTTAACATGAACTCATTTCTGCTCTTCTAGACTGTCACTTCAAGATCCTGCCCACAGATTTTAAGTTTCTGAGAGATAATACCTCTTTAATCTTTTCAATAGTCCTATCTCTACTTCGACAGTAAGAATATTTCTTATATCTCTATACTTAATTTTTCTGACAAGCTGATAAAACATTTTAATAACATCAAATTTTCTAATTCACCCACTCATTTATCACATCCATCACAAGGAGTCTCCAACATTTTGCAGACATAAATAATAGACCAACTAAGGCACTTTAATATTTGATTGATAAAATATAATTCAGAGTATTTTTAAATGTATACTGACTAATCATCTTAAACAGATTCTATTTCTGTTTAAATTCTAATGGAAACTTTCTCATACCATTCAGGTCCGGAAGAATTCCAAGGATGAGCTAATCAATTTCCATAAGTTATTAACATGGTTACTAAAATGCTAATTCATTTTATGTTATTTTAATTTGTGAGATAAATAATAATTCAAATGACCTGAGTTCTGTAACAAAATTCTTATTAACTTGATGAATGTTCATGAATGAATGTTATTAAATAACACATTTTTTGTACTTTAATTTCAATATTTAGTGATGTAAATGGTCGATTCATCAAATAACCTAGCCTGATAAAACTTTACATTTGTCAGATCATAGAAGTCTTTATCTTTCCAATGAAAATAAAAAGCAATGTTTTTTTCAAATTTGAAGGTTAATCAACTCAGACCCTAAATATATTATTGCATCTCAAAGTAAACTATTATAATATTTATAAGTTGACTGTGTAGCTTCACTATTCAAATTGCAAATTCTGAACCAGCAATGCATTTGTAATGTGCAAAAATATTAAAATATTAGCATCCTAGACTCATTTAGAAATGGAATACTGTAGGTATATCTTGTTGTGGGAAGCCAAATTATTTTCAGGCTTGGTAAGTGATATGAACTGTCAGCTCTCAAAAGAAGCAAAAGATTTCAAGAAAAGCTCCTTGTTGTCTTAAAAGTAGGGCAACAAACTTTGTTTAGAAAGTTTTATTGCTTTTAATTAGTCTTCACCAATAGTGTACCATGTTTCCAGTACTTCAAATTGGACCAGTCATGTGGAAAGCTAAACAGAATGTAATTAATGCCAAATTTTATTCTGAAAGAGCAATTGATTTCAACCCATCTTTAATCAGAAAACTTGGAAAATAAATAATATTTAGATAAAAATACACCACTGTACCACCACCACTACAACCAAAAGAACAGAAATCTGCTTTTTAAGGTACCCATCTTCCAAGCAAAGCTGTGAACTTTAGAGAAACAAGCAGGACTCAAAAGTAGAACTTATTTGAGCAGAAAGATACTCAAAGTCTAAGTGAAAGTAAATGGTCATTATTAACTAGGTACTACCTAAGCAAACATTAAAGAACATTTTTGAGTCATGTAATATAAAAATAATAGGTAGCTCAATGTCCTTATTGTTCCATGATTTGGCTAATCCTCTGAGACTTACTGTGCCAAATTTTGTTGTCCAAATATATCTATGAATATGAACAGTCTTGATTGGGGTTATGGCTCTGTGTTTTGAACTGCCCCACAAAAAAAGCAACTTCTGACAAGGGCATGGTTGGTTAGCAAAGAATCAAAGGGGGGAAAAACCCTCCTACCCTTATCCACATCTTCTAAATGAAACTACTACATTAAAGTTAAGAAATTGATACACAGCAGTTACATACTAACATTATCATAAGGTTTATTCCATAGAAATTAGTACAATGAATGGCTCATTTTAGGTGTTTATTAATTCTTTGACTGAAATAAACAGAATGAATGAGCTAGTATGCTGTTAATAGCACTTGAAGGCAGCACTGAAGTATAAATAAAATCTGGAGAAGAGAAAATAAAATGATTAAAGGAATTAATTGGACACAGGTGTTTTTGAAGTAGGTTCTAGGGGCAAAAAAGGCATTCCCACAAATCTTCATCTTTAAAGACAAATACGACACAGACTGACAAAAATAAGACTCCAATCACTAGAATTCTATTTCATCAATTCTAAGGAGACATAAAAAGCTAAATATATAAAAATTTTCAAAAGGGGCTAACGTAAATTTGTGAATGGTAGATCTACAAAGGTTATTCAGCTCAATGTCAAAACATGTTCTACCAAAAATCTTTTTGGATTTACGGTTGAGGAAAGCTGCCTGAATAGCACACTGAACAGTGAACTAGCCAATATAACACTCTTCAGACGCTTAAGAAGAAAGACAACAGAGAAGATACGCACTCTCGAGATCCCTAGCAGAATACCTCACTCCATATTCCACAGCGGATTAATATATGTAAATAATTACATATACGCAAGTGGTACACAGTAAATGCTACAGAAGTGTTTATTATTACAAATGTTACAGGAGCAACTGAGGCAAAATCTTCATTAATCTCAAATTATCCTATTGCTTTTTTTTTATGCTTTCTCTTCACAGGAAACTCTTTTACAATTTTTTATTTATATCACTTGGACTTACTACTTTAATTTCTGACATCCTTGTCTAGTAACATCCGAACAGTATTAAAGTAACCTTGATGCAAAGGAAAAAAAGTCCATAAAGTGTTATGGACTGAGACAGTCACTCCTTGCTTAGAAATGATTTGTGTTCTAATGTCTTTTAAAACATATAGCTGTCTGGTTAAGGGTGATTAATAATTAGAAAATTAATAAATTATTCTTTGGGTGCCCTCTAAGTCTCCAGCTTTCAGTTTTGGTTGTATTCATGTTAGAGGTTTTGCAAAGCAAATTCTTCTTTACTTTGGAAAGTACTAAATCTATCAGATGTTGGACAATTCATATATTATAGGAAAATAACATTTTTACCAGGGGTCGTAAAAGGGACAGATAAAATAATGGTATAATCTGCTGTGTGACCAATACTACGTATTTGAGAACACTAATGCCTGAGAGAATATCTTATAATTTTGGTATAGTTTTTGGCAATATCAATTTCTTACTTTATCAAGTGATGTCTGAAAATTTTTAGCAAGCTGGAAAATTCTTCTTGCAAACTGCTGTTATTTGAGAGGGTAATGAATAGTTTCATTTTCTCTGCAGTATTTCTAGATATGAGAAAAAATGGCATTATTATGAGGCTCCAGGTTCAATAAAAGTTTTTTTCTTAGAAAGTGTCAAATCCTGTCAATTTATTGGTTGGTTTTGAAAGTCCTAAAATGAAGTAACATGACTTTAAAGACCTCCCAGATACCTGATTAGATAGAGATATAAGTGAATATATATGAAAACTAATAAACTATTCTTGTTTTCTCTTTCCTTTCTAAACATATCTTACTTATTAGTAAAAGCTGATCTTCCATTGAAAGCAGGAAATAAATGAAGCAGGTTTACACTTCCTGGACTTAACACACCTTGATAACATTGAAGTTCTTCAAAAGCTTCCATTTCCCAAACAACTCTGAAGCCAAAGACTTGATTTTTATAAAAGCACTACAAGCACAAACAGAAGTATGAATATATTATATATTCTTCAGCTGTAGTTTTATACTCAAAAATGTATTTGTGCGATAAAACTTCTAAGTCAGTTCATATACTTCAAAAATTAACAAATGATTGTCCAACTTTATTTATTCTTCTTGCTAACAGATACCTTTAACAGGGGAACTAACACAACCGTAAGATATTTTATAAAACTTACAGTATTAGTCCTAAAATGAAGGGAAATGTAAACATAATTTGTTACAGCCTCAGTGAGAGCCACGTTATTGGTGTACCACGTGTGGTTCTCGTTTCAACTGTTATTCCTTCTAGATATTAATATCTCCTGAGTCCCCACTGGTTATAGAGTCCAAGTGTTAACCCTGCTTTATGCTGACATCTTTTTCAGATTATCCTAATTTGCACACTCTTTGAGTTTTCCTCTAATCTCAATGCATGGGGTATATGCATGTTAGGATTGCTCCTGCATTTACTCAGAGTGCAGATGTGACATATGGAACATGTTTCTTTAATGGCATTAGCTGCTGTTTTCATTGCTGCTCTTACTCCCTCTTTGTACTTAACTTTCTTTGTCTTTGTTAACAGGCCCATTAGGCACCAATGTTAAAACTTACTCTGATGACTATTGCTAGGGGAAAAGCAACCCATTCTCCCAGAATAGGGAGCTATGGTTCCCCAATTCCTCTCGAATGGGAAAAATATTTTTCTATTCTTTAAATATAGAGCCTATGATTTCAGCAGAAAAATAAAATTGCTTGCAGAGTGGGGAAGAGGGATGGGTCAAGGAAAAGGCAGTCAAAGAAAAGGTCTATTTTGAAGACCCCAAGAGAGCGAGACAGGCACTCCTTCTATTTTCCTTGTAGTCTTTCAATGTAAATGTCACTTTTAAGCCACTGAACAGGATCAAAGAGACCACAGACCCTTGGGACCAGCCCTAAGAAGCCCTTAAATTTTTCACATTCAATAGGTGTCCATCATTTCAGAATAAAATATCAACCAGTTAAAACAATTGGATCACTTTCTAATTTACTATTTCTAATTTACCAAGAAATCAAATATTATATGTGAACTTTGATCATAATAGACAAACATAAATATACTTGAATGGAAAACCAATAGTATATATGCATGCATTTATTTGGTATTCAGTATTTATGAGGCAAGATTCTAAAATGGATATTTAATTCCCAAATGGTGTATCTCTGACCCCATAGCTCTCCTAGGTGAATATATTTTGATATTGATAAATTATAGGCAATAGCACCAATATACCAACTATTGTTGGAATGTATATTAAATAACTTTTAAAAGTAAGTAAAAACATTTTTTCCTACAAACCCTGAATCAGGAATGGACAGAAGAAATGAACAGCTGAAAAAAGTTAACTATTAACTCAAACCAAATTTTTTTTATTTTTCTATTGTCCCCTCTCTAAATAGCAGGGCGTTTATTATTGTTTTGAATAATTAGGTAATATATCTTTACATTTAAATTGGGAAAAAATTAATTCAATAAACTCTATATTGTTTATATTTATATTTCCAATGATATTCTCAACATTTTTTGAAAAAAAATAGTTTAAAAGGTGAGGATAATTTTATTACAATGTCTGTTACTTTTTAACAAGCAATTTTTGTTGAAGTGCATTAAAATGATACTGGTCTAATGGCAAAATTCATTTTTACTATTTTAGTCCTCCCCATGATAGAGAGAATTGAAAACATTTGCCAAAGTTTGGGGGAATACATTTTGAGATACCTTTAGTATAATAAAGTCTAGTTGCATAATTGTCCATTAATAGTTATCTTTATGCCCACATATGTGTCCTTACAAAAATTTAGGAAGAATACCCAGCCCACAGAATTTGCCAAATTAAAATGTATAAAGGTAATGTTGTGTGAGACTCTGTAGCATCCCAGTTCGTTTAATAAAAGAGCATACACTCATGTTTAATGATTTTCATTACAGAAGAACTTCCTCACAAGGCTTCATTCAGGAGACTAAGGGACAAATCTGTAATATAGACCACACAAATTATAATGGAAACCTATGCAATATGCACAGGGGATATGATTTTCTCTGCATCAGCATGAGATCTATAAATTAAAGAGTTCATCATGCAGCATTTTACTATGCATTCTTTTCCAGTATTAAAATTATTTTCTCATGGGCTTTCTTCAAATTAAAATGACCAAGGGTTGTTGAAGAATAGGAACTATGTTGTGTTAATCTTTCTTTTTATCCCTTTCATGGAAACATAATAAGATTTAATGTGACTGTCATCAATAGCATACTATAACTTGATCCATCCAATAATGTTGTCACTAACAGCTAACGCTGATAAAATAATATCAGGCAAAAAGACTACCTGCCCCTTGAAATGTGTCTTTGCCATAAGCTGAGGAAGTTGCTTCTAATGATCTTGACATGTGCTTGATAAATGAAACATTATCTAAGGCTTATGTTTCTATAGAATAGCCCATATTGCCAATATAGATAAGAATTGATTTGGTGAGACTGAATCTAAACACAAAGTTTACAGAAATTATTTTGTAATTTATAAAAAATTGATATAAATCTATGGTGTCAAAATGGATTACTAGGATTGAAAGTGTTAGAGCATCTATACATAAAATCAATGCACTTTCCTAACAGAGCATTCATTTTCCAGGTCTGTGATGCCTACTCACATTTGTATAGTGGTTCATACATTTCGAAGACCTCACAAATTATTTTATTTTCACAAAAATTATGAGCTTACTAAGTCAGTGCAATCGTCCCATTTTTCAAATGATAAAGATGAGTTAGAGAGGTGAAATGCTTTTCTTGGAATCTGAATTTCTTATTTTCAATCTATTTCCCTGGCCTCACATCATACTACCTGTAAAGATTAGTTTGTTGAGAAACAAAATGATCACAAAAAAATTTTACCAGACATAGTATTCCTAATGTAAAAACTGATTACTTCTGTATCAGAAACTGGCTTTGAAAACACATGCATGCACACAAGCACACAAAATCTAAGATTTTACTAACAGTTAAGCAAAATAAGTTTATTGGCCGAAATCAGAACAAGAGCTTCCTTAACAATACAATGTAATTCTGGGTTTCTTTATTTCTATTCCTTGGAAGATAGATTGTCATAGTAATCTCCCTAGCAAATTGAAATTGTATTTGAGTGCTTGAGCCCTGGTGTCTAAAAACAATAAAAGCACTATTTTTGAGATTAGAAGCAAAAGAGGTCAACTTTCTGAATTTCTTTACTCCCAACATGAGCCTGACTTCTGTTTTAGGCTCAGCTCTAGTGAAGCCCAAGCCACCCACTCCTAGGCAAACTTTAATGCATATCCCAATAGTATGAGTTACTGCTAATATAGACATTACTTTTGTTCTTCTGAGTATTTCACTCTTTTGCTGATGCCATTATGAAAAGTAGTGCTGGCATAGCCTTAAAGACACTTAATATGCTCTCTTATTTATATGGCTAACTTATTCTTAAAATTTTGTTTCCAAAGAAGATATTAATGATATATGCGGGGAAGGACAATTTGTTTATAGAGTTTCTTACAGGTTTTGTAAATTTAGTATATTGGGGTATTCTGCAAACTAAATAAAGAAAGCTACTAAAAAGAAAAAGCAATCAAAGACCAGAAAGTATTTTTAATATTTACAATATGAACATAGAGACATCATAATAAGACTTGTTTCTCCTCACTATTAATTGTCTAATTAATTGTGATGGAATTTATTCTTTCATTTCTTAGTTTGACAGAGTGAGCCTTCTGTGTCACTGTAATTGTGCCATCATTAGTTTCCATTTCTTAATTATTATATATATATTTAGAAGAAATAAAATCTTATATCTTAATAACCTCAAGGTTTTTATACTTCCAGTGCATGGTTTATATTCCATTGAACACTCTGTGTTCATTTTCAATAGCTCTTACAAAATCTTCTCCAGAAGACCTACATTTACAATGAAACTGATGAAATGATGAAGAAATAAAAAAAAATATTCAAACACAAAAATCCAGTATAAAAACATTGAAAATGAGGATATATCATCATGTTAAAACCATCAAAAACTGTCAGTTTTCACCCTATGCATAATTCTGTTGATTACTTTTTAATTTGAGATGTATTTTTCATAATGATGAATAGAAAGGATTTTATCACAAGTGGCTAAATGAGCTATAAAAAAAAAAAAAAAAAACCTTACCTATATGAATAATACGTAGTTTGTAATAAGGAAATCTTTTAATATTGAAATATAATGAAATTATAAATCAGCAATAATCCACAGCATAATGAAAATTAAATGAAATTTTTAAACAAAGATGGTTCAAAGTCATATAATAACCAAAAGATACTTATTGAGATGTTTCAGTAACCTCATACATATAAGTCTTAAAATTTCACATTTGTTAAAAAACACTTCGATAATATTGCATGGTATTAGTGATTTTTCTTCAGAATTCTTGAAAGGCATTTTTAAACATCTTTTAATATTGAAATATAATGAAATTATAAATCAGCAATAATCCACAGCATAATGAAAATTAAATGAAATTTTTAAACAAAGATGGTTCAAAGTCATATAATAACCAAAAGATACTTATTGAGATGTTTCAGTAACCTCATACATATAAGTCTTAAAATTTCACATTTGTTAAAAAACACTTCGATAATATTGCATGGTATTAGTGATTTTTCTTCAGAATTCTTGAAAGGCATTTTTAATTAATTTCAATACCAAAATAAAACACTTCAAGTAATATTTTTAAAATTGCATTGTTCATACGTACATACCTAGATAAATCTAATAAATGTGTCTTGCACGTTTCTGCAAATGAACCATGTTGCCTTTAAAAAATATGAGCAAAACTGCAGGAACATAATTAAAACATACCATCAATGTGGTATTACCATTGTAACATTTCTTCTGTGAATAAGTAAGTTCACATTCTTTTACTCAGCAAGAGTCAGCTGAATTTATGATAGAGAAGTTATATGACTTACAGATGCCTTCATATCTCACATTGGTTTACATGCTCTTCAAATCATACTTGGAATGATGACAGACAATTAGATAATCACCTATTATTAATACTTTATAACATCAAAAAAGATCAATTTAAAAATAAATGGAAACATAAAGCAATTCACTGATGAAAGAATGAACAAAGAAAATGTGGTATATAGATACAATGAATATTATTCTCTTAAAAAAGAAGGAAATCCTGTCATTCATGAAAACGTGGTTGAACCTGAAGGACATTATGCTAAGTGAAATAAGCATGACACAGAAGGACAAATACTACATAATCCCACTTATATGAGGAATCTAACATAGTGGAGATCATGGAAGCAGAGAGGAGAATGGTGGTTGCCAGAGGCTGGGGGCAGCAGGAAAAGATGAGGTATAGGACAAAGTGTACAAAATTTCAGTTATGCAAGATGCAAAAGTCCTAGAGATCTAATGTACAGCATAGTCGACAATACTATATTGTATACTTAAAAATTTGCTAAGACAGTAGATCTTATGTTAAGTGTTCTTATCACAAAATTTAATAATAATAATAATAATAATAATAATAATAATAATAATAATAATAAAAGAAGGTAGAAGGAAACTTTTTAAAGTGATGGATATGTTTATAGCATAATTTGTGGTGATGGTTTCATGGATGTATACTTATCTACAAACTAATCAAGTTGTATACATTAAATATGTACAGCTTTTTGTCTGTCAATCATACTTTATTTATTTGTTTTTATTTTGTGTATGTGTGTGTGTGTGTGTGTGTGTGTGTGACCGGTAAGGGGATCGTAACCCTTGGCTTAGTGTCACCCGCACCGTGCTCAGCCAGTGAGCGCACCGGCCATCCCTATATAGGATCCGAACACACAGCCTCATCGCTCCCAGCACTGCACTCTCCCGAGTGAGCCACGGGGTCGGCCCTGTCAATCATACTTTAAAAAGTGGTTTAAAAATATATATAATTGCCTATACTATATCACAAGTAAAATTTGAATTTCTGGAAGTTGACAAATGTTGGTACATTGCAATTTTTACCTAATTTAATAATGCTACTTAAAACAAAATATACCCTAGCTTGTATTAATAATATGATCACTTATTGATTAATGAAATTATTAAGTGAAAAATTGATACAAAAAATATATTTAAAAACCATGCCCTCTCTCTAATTTTTCTTCTAGGATGCCTTATAACATTACAGCTTAAGGCACTACAAACCCTATTTTAGGTTCAGAGATACAGGTATGCCCCTAAAGTCAAGGCATAATATGCATAACTTCATAAATAGAGTTAATGATTTCTTATTAAGTCATTTAATCCTAAAATACATACATCTACACCAATAATACATCAAATGTTTTATCTAAATTTTGTGTTTCATCTCTTGGATGAGATGTTAAATTCTCATTTTTCTATGTATTGAAATATCCTATACACATAAAATATTACTTGAGCAAGTTAGCTCAGTTGGTTAGAACTAGTGTTACAACACCAAGGTCGAGGGTTCAGATCCCCGTACTAGCCAGCTGCCAAAAAAAATACACACAGACACACACAATTTGAAATTGCTGTTAACTTCTCTGTCTTAAAGGATAATTTGTCTTCATTATAAAATGCTATAATCTAAAAAACAAGGGTACTTCAAAAAGTTTGTGGAAAAATGGAATTAAAAGAAAATACAAAGAAACTTTTTCAAGTACCCTCTTATTTCCAATTAGGTAAGTTGTAGCATTTTGAAGTCAATGTAACAAATCAGACTCTAGTTCCTATAACATTTAAATTTGGTCAACAGACACAAAGAATGATTGCATATTGTAATGATGATTAAGCTAACTATACTGATCTAACCACCACACATTCTACACAATTATTGAAAATCAACATTGTAATCCACATGTATGTATAATAAAAAATAAAAAATAAATAAATTTGGGGTCACTTTTTCTTTATCAGACAGTTGATTATTTTCATGCATCAGTCAGTATTTCTCACGTAACATCAGATCAACCTTTCACTGGGAATTCCGAAGGATTAAAGAAGAGTACACTTACCATGTTCCAGCCAGGATAGAGGTAGTCTGTACCAACAAATTCAAAGTAGTGAGCAAAACCTTCCTTCAGCCACACGTCTTCCCACCACACAGGAGTCACAAGGTCACCAAACCACTGCAGTATCAAAATGAATGGGCATCAGATAAAATCAAATCTATTTAGAATTATTTTATCTAAAATTGAATGAATTAAACTATAATGATCACAACTGAAATTCATTCCCCAATTTCTTTCGTGATTTTAAAATGTATGTGGGAAGATAGTATTGATTTATTTGACTACTTGGGCGACACTAAGTTTTTATACATGAATTTAGGGAGGAACGAAACACAGATGATCAAGGAACACAAAGAGAATATTCAACTTAGCAGGGAAAGAACTCAGGAGGAAAAAAAAAAAAAAAAAAAAAAACCCTGAAAACAACTGTCTTCAAATATTTGAAGGCCTATGATGTGGAAAAGGCTTGTTTCTCGTGACCCTAAAAGGGACAAACCGGGACTAATAAATGGAAATTAGGGTTAATAAATGTCTGCTGAAAATGCAGAAAACCCTCTAACAGACTGAGATGGCTGAAGATGGAAAATACTACTTTGAGAGGTAGTAGGCACCTCATGAATGGCAGTATTGAAGCATCTCCCTCTAATGGCAGAGGCAATTCACAGGAGACACTGGCTGATGGATGGGACTAAGGGTTTTTCAAGTCCTCTACCCCTAACTCCCCATGATTCTATGATATGAAGAGTAGGACCAAAAAATAACTCTAAGACCCTATTTTGTTGTCATTTTTAATTTGGTGTTTTGATTTAGATCATGATGCATTATTCTAAACCCCTTGCTGAGTTTAGGAAAACGTTAGAGTAATTCTTTTTTCATGAAAAGAAAAATACATTACATGCCAGTAACTATACAAAAGATGGGATTCCCTGATAAGTTAGACAATGTCTCTTCTCACTCAGGTGACATTTTATTTTGGAGACAGAGGGAATGAGATAGAAAACAAAAATAAATAAGCAAATGAACAACACAATCAGATCCTAATAAACTGTTATAGAATTGGGGGAGGGGCTGCTTTAGACTATAAAAGCAAAATCATTCTCTCTGAGCAGGTGACATTTGAGCTTAGACTTTAAAGATCAGAAGGAACCAGACATGAGAAAGCCTGGGGCAAGAGAGTTCCAGGCAGATGTAAGTAACACTTAGTGTAAAGACCCTAAGAAGGAATGAGCTATTAAGAAACAGTAGGAAAACCTGTATGTCTGGAACACAGCAAACCAGAAGAAAAGCATGAAGAAGTCCAGAAAGGCAGACAAGTACCACATCACGTACAGCTCTTAGGAGCCACAGTAATGAGCCTGGTGACTGAGCATTTCAATATCAGTAAGAAATTAGCATTTCCTCAAGAGGATGTATAACTGAAATACAAATAAAAATAGCTCTGCATATGCTCATGACCACAAAATAAATAATTAAATTTTTATATTCCTTATCAAAAATACATATTTCTCCTTTAAATTGCCTTCAGAATTATGACAACAGACAGGTGGAGAGGGAGGGTGACATAGAATTAATTTGATAATGACGGTGGAAATTATTATAAACATTTCTCCTAGCTTCTGGTTCAGTCCTTCATAGTAAATGGCCTATCACTACTGAGCTATAACTTAGAATATGAAACAAATGAAATTCAGTTCTCTGAGCAATTATAACACTATCAGTGTGCTTTTACTTCACCAGAACTACACATCTAATTTGTCATTTATAGGCATGTTCAAAAAGAAACTGCTTTTGTCTCAAAGAGTTGTAAACTTAGGTGGAAACCATTCTCTTTAGCACAAAAAAGCCCCAGTTATCTCCACAATGGATTCCCTTAAAGTCTCTGAGGTAAGAAATACATGCCCAACCTAGCCAGCATGACAGGTACAAACATCTTACAGGTTCGCTGCAAAAGGCTGACATTTCGGTAAATGGTCATATGGCCTGCACCAATTTATCATTAAGTCAGTATTCATTTATTGGGACTGCACAGTTCACCTTCTTTCACTAACAGCATTTTCCATATCACTCTTTCTTTAGATTTTCTAGCTTTTAAAAAGGTTTGGGGTTTATAATATATTGAAGTCATATTGTATCACAGTGAGATTTCTAGTGTTTCAAGTCAAAAACTGTTCATAGTTCTTGGTAACCAGGACAGGTATTGCTCTCTATTACCATGAACATCTATTTTTAGTAATTTTTTTTTCACTAAAGTCAGGATTCAGATAAGCATTGCAAAATCTCTCTAATACCTTCCACTCGCTGTCAGAAAGTGCATAAAATCAAAATGAAATTAATTTTATCTTGGCTTCACTACAAAATTGGCTAATTTACATATGAATTTCTAAACATGCCAAGACAAAAAATATCAATCATTTGAGAACAAAGAGTCTATGGCTGAGTTAGTGAAAGACTTCCTAAGTGTCTATGTGATGGGAAAAGGGGAGTAAAAAATTGATTTCAGCAAAGGCAAATTTTGACACGTACACAAAATTCAGCTGCATCTTGCAGCAATGCAATAAATCATTGCCATCACTGTACTTACCATATGTACACACTAATAATCACAAGAAAATAAAGCCAGGTTGATAGGGAACAGCAACTGGAGAGGGACTCCAAAGAGGACGTTAGGTAGCAATGCCTTCTCACTACTCAGCAAAACTGAATGACAGTTGCTTATTTAATATGATCAGTGTGCTTGTTTTTGTACGTGTCGACGTCTGAGAAAAACAACATATCTTCCTGAAAGAACTACACAGAGCTCCACATAAAGTTAAAACTTAATTGGGAGGATAATAATTTAGCTTCTAACTTAGGTATCTGAAATCATTCTACATTCTCAATAGTTTGCACATTATACTTACACCTGATCCTTTTTCTCATACCTGGTGACATATCTCATGAACAATGACCATGGTGACATCCAGCAAATAAGAAATAGATGAAACACTGGGATCCAGCAGTATTCTTTGTTCCACAAAAATACTTAGTCCCCAATTCTCCATAGCAGCATACGGATGCTTAGGCACAGCTAAAAGATCTAGAAATAGAATAAAACAGTTCCAAAGGCTTTAACAAAGAAACCAGATCCTAAATTTATATCCTAAAAAAGTCCAGAAATCCTAATTAGTAGAAATACTTGTTCATTTTTAGTATGAGGGTTTTGTTTTGTTGTTGTTGTTTTATAAATTAAGCTACCTACCATTTTTACATTACAGCAGAAATACAGGCTATCATTATAAATGCTGGTCATATCCATTAATCACAGTTCTTTTCAAGCCCAGTGCTATGGGTGGTTGAAAGTATGGGCACCATTATTAATGGGCTCGTCCTAATAAGTTTCAGAAATCAAGCAAACCAAATGCAGCAAGAATCCACAGAGTCAAAGGCATTGTGCCTTCGAATGAAAATGTGTTCAGCTCAACGCAGTAAATATTATTCTCTTACTTTTTGCTTCAATATTTTCCAAGAGAAAACATTTAATATCAGTTTAAAAATGTGTCTTCATTTTTCTAAATACTTAAACTCTAGTCTATTTTTTCAACTCTGTTAAAAATAAAGTGCTACATATAAATAGAACTTACAGAGAAAGCCATGAACTTACAGAGAAAGTGTATACAGTGGCAAAAGGACTATTAAGGGGACTCACAGGTTTTGGACCAGCCCTATTATTATCAACTAGATATGTGACATCAGTAAATCACTTAATTTCTTAAGACCACAATTCTCTCACCTATAAAATAAGGTTATTGGCCTTAAATATCTCTAAAATGCCTTCCAGCTCTAAAAATCTGTGATTAGATGATTCTAAAATTTGTGCTTATTTTGAAAGGTCATAGAAGTATTATCAACTTCTGGCTATAGTGACACAAAAAGTTCATGCTTTGATGTACTCCTTCTGCTCCAGACATATAGTGATGATAAATAAAATATTAAAAGGGAAAACTAAAAAACATCTCTAGGCTCAAAAATAAACCTCTCCATAGACCAGAAGTGGTACAGAAATGCAAAGTAGTGATTGCAGGTGAAGCCACAGGCCTGCTGGGTTCTGGCTCCAGAAGCAGGTAGCAGCAGTTGGGAATTGGCCCTTGCACCATCTATCAGAGCCAAGAGGACCTAAGCCAAACTGAATGCTGGATGCCCGGGGTTGAGGTAGGGCATGCACGTGCAACAGAGCCTGAAAATGGCTGGTGCTCATTGCTTCATGGGAAAGCTAGCAAGTGGCAGGGTATTGATTCAAACTCAGCATCCTGGCCCCAGGGCCTGTGTTTTGGTTTTTTAAATTAATTATTTATTTTTGACTATACATATTTATGGGATACAAAGTTGACTATCAGTATTTATGTACAGTATGTGATGATCAAGTCAATATTATTAGTATGTTCATCATTACAAAGGGTAATTATTTTTGTGTCCTTTACCCAATTACTCCCTAATCTCCCTCATTCTCCCCCTTTCCCACTTCTAGTAACTATAGATCTGTCTCTCCTTCTGAAAGTTCAACTTTTTATTGTGGTCTTCCTTCCTTCCTTCCTTCCTTCCTTCCTTTCTTTCTTTCTTAGCTCCCACTTATGAGTGAGGCTGTGTGGTATTTCTCTATCTGTGACCGGTTTCTCTCTCTCAAAATAATTTTCTCCAAGCTCATCCATATTACTGCAAATGGCAGAATTTCATTCTTTTTTATGGCTGAGTAGTATTCCATTGTGTGTATATACCATATTTTCTTTATCCAGTCATCCATTGATGGACATTTAGGTTGGTTCCACACCTCAGTTATTGTAAATACAGCTGCAATGAACATGGGAATGCAGGTATTCTTTCAACATCATGATTTCCATTCATTTGGGTATATATCCAGCAGCAGGATTACTGGATTGTATGGAAATTCTATCTGTAGTTGTCTGAAAAACCTCCATACTATTTTCCATAATGGTTTTTACTAATTTACAATCCCACCAACATTGTAGAGGAGTTTCCTTTTCTCCACATCCTCACCAGCATTTATTATTCTTGTCTTTTTGATAATAACTAGTCTAACTGGGCTGAGATGATATCTCAATGTGGTTTTGATTTGCATTTCTCTGATGATTACTGATGTTGAGCATTTTTTCATGTACCTGTTGGCCATTTGTATGTCTTTCACTGAAAAATGTCTATTCAGCTCCTTTGCCCATTTTTTAACAAGAGATTAATGTCCAGAATATACAAGGAATCCAAACAACTTCACAGTAATTACAATGCCATAATGTGCATAGTCTCTGACCTGGAAGTTCCACTTCTCATTATAAATACTAGAGTAACTCCCTAGGATGCCCTGGGAAAATTGTACAGAAATGTTCACTGTAGTATTGTTTGTAAGAGTGAAAAGGGAAAGTGAATGGCTTTCAGCCAGATAACAGACAAGAAACTGTGAAGCGGTTATACAGTAGGCCCTCCACATCCGTGGGTAACCAACAGTGGATCAAAATATGTAGAGGACAAAAATAAGAAATAACAAAAAATTATACAGATAAAAAAACAATACAGTATAACAACCATTCACATAGCACTTACAATGTGATGAGTATTGTAAGAACAGTCAGCCCTCTGTATCCATGGGTTCCATAACTATGCATTCAACCAAACATGGATCAAAAATATGTTGGGGGAAAAAAGATTTCATCTGTACTGAATGTGTACAGACTTTATTTTATTGTCATTATTCTCCTAAAAATACAGTTTATATGCAAATACGATGCCACTTTATATAAGGTACTTGAGCATCCACCAATTTTCATATCCACAGGTATCCTGGAACTAATCCCCCATGGATACTGAGAGATGACTACATAAAGGAATATTACACAGCAATCAAATGATCTCACCACTAGATTCTAACACTGCATATATCAACATGAACAATCTGAGAAACATAATGTTGAGAAAACAAGGGAGGTGTAAATGATCCACACCATATACTACTTCAAAACAAGGAGAATAATATCACGTGTTGTAAACGGATACTCACACATGAAAACACACACAGAGATAAACAGTAATGGCAAAATGAACAGACACACACACGTACAGCAATGATAAACACTAAATTCAGGATCGTGATTGCTTCAGCAAAGAAAACGGGGGGTGGGGATGAGGAACACTCACACGAGGAATTTAATATTAGTGTCTTTACATAGTTTTCACATTAATATTACTAACTTAATATGAATCTTGCTTTTTTTAAGCTGTTGATGGGCACATAGGTATTGGTTATAATATTGTTGAATCTTTTCTATATACTTTAAACATTTTGTAATAAAAAAAGAATAAAATAGTTAACAGCCTTATAATATGGTAAACTTTCCAGATTTCAACAAATATCTTGCCAGCATTGATTATGCTCTTAAGTCTGAAATGTATATTAAAATAAGTCAAATACGGTCCTTGTATTCTACTATAATTATTTTAGACTAAGAATGAGGGCATGACAGCTACAACACAAAAAAAAGAAAAGAGCAAGTAAGTGAAGAATAAAAAACTCTATGAGAGAGAGAAAAAAAACAAATCTGGTTGGGGAGATTCTTGAAAGAGACAGTATTCAAGTTGGACTCCAAAGATAAACAGGATTTCAACAGGCAGACAGAGGTAATCTAAGCATTCATATACACAACAAATATTTATAAAGTATTTCCTTTGCTCAATATAGGCATTGTTTTGTTCTGTCATTCAAGCTACTTGCTCCCTTATCTCATGTGATTTATTCACATGTGGGTGTGTGTAGAGGTCAATTAATAAGTAAAAAATGAGTGACAGAAACTTAGTAAATGATAAACTCTACAAAGAAAATATAAAGAAGTAAGATAGTAATTTACTGGTGGGGTGGGTGTAACATGGAGGACTTTCTAAAGTAATCGCATTTCACTTGAGATGTGAATGATCGTAGAAGTCAGCTTGTTTAAAGACCTGTGGAAGCGTATTCTAAAAAGAGGGGATGACAAATGCAAAGGTCCTAATGCTAAGGTGAAAATCTAACGCTAAGGTGAAAATGTGAAATGTGTGCTGTACAGAGAGGTCAGTTTGGCTGAAGCATATAAGGAGAAGAGCGTAGATCAGAGAACCACTACTGATTGCAAATACATAGCAAATAGATATTCTTGTACTTACAATTTAACTTAAGATCTTGCCTAAATATGAACAAACCAAACAACAGAACTACAGTGTGTCAACTTTGCCTGTCACCAGTATATGACATCAGCAGTAGTAGGTCTGGTGTCATTTACTCGTGGGATCATGAGGACTTATGTACAATCCTTGCAAACAAAATCTGTTGCAAAGCAGAGGCTGTAGTCCGTCAAGAGCCAGGAGTAGTCAGGTCGCCACGACTAAGTGAGCAGATCAAGCCACACTGGGTTCTGGATTGGCTCAAATGTCACAGAGAGAAGACTCAAGACATATGAGCCAGATGCAGAGTTTGGAATAAAGAGCAAGGTGCACTTAGGGAGCAGTTATCAGACAGCAAAAGCCTGACTAGCAGAATAAACAGGTACAGGGAGGGGACAAATAAAGGTTGGTTGGTGTCAAAGATATCAGGCACTGGTGACATAAGCAGGCAGCTGGTTACATATTGGTGTCCAGAGATATGAGGGCACAGAAGTTAGTCCTGGGTATCAAGGTTATAGATCAAACAAATAAAGATTCTTCAGCAAATGGAGCCAGATTCATGTAAGGTGATTGAGGGACAAAATAAAGCACAGAGGGCTCAGTAGTAGGGGGCAGCTTCTTAGATACAGATGGGCCTTATAATAAATATGAGAAACCATGTTTATGGATGGCAGAGGGGAAAAAAGGGGAAACTAAAAAAAGCTTAGATTATGCTGTTACACATATAATAACCTCATAAATTATCAAAGAAACTTGGATATTGTTCAAACAACTATGGGAGGTATTTTAACTATGCCTCTGCTTTTTACCTTTGTAAGTTAAGGAATCACATATGATAGTTTTATTATTTAAGAGCACTTGCATCAAGCATATATCCACACAAAGACTTGTACACAAATGTTCATAAAAGCTTTATTTCCAATAGCTAAAAACTGGGAACAACCCAAATGTCCACCAACAGGTGAATGTATATCCGTACAACAAAATACTACTTAACATCCAAGCTGAAATGCCAAACTAACCCATGAAGGCAGGACAGTTTTCATCTCAATGTTTGCATTACCAATGCCTAGCATAGTGCCAAGCACATAGCTAATGTTCAAAAAATAATTGCTAAATAAATGAATAGTGTGCCCTGTGATGACAAGTCATGCTAGACATAGCTGACAGTTATGTTTGCATGTGATTGCAAGCCAAACAAATATGTAACTATTAAAAACACCCACATAAGAAAGGGCCTTCAGCTGTACAGTTGTGGTCATCAGTTCCATGGTTTCACTCTTTGCCGTGTGAAGAGCTCTGCTGCTCCTTTAAATCACCTCACTACTCCTATACTAAATATCAGTTAGATGCATTCCCTTCGGATTCACAGCCAGGTTCTGAATGAACTCTTTGCCCTGGTCCTTCCACCCTAAATCCATCTTGCTCTCAAATTCCTAGGCTGCTAACCTAACTCTTTTGTTTCCTGCTTCATTTCACCCTTTAAAAAAGCAGAGGACACAATGGTGAAAGGTTCAAGCTCTGGAGTCCATGTTGTCTGCCTGGGATCTCAACCCAAGCCTAACACTTACTTGTTGTGGGACCTTGAAAAAATTCTTTGACCTCTTTCAGCTTTCATTTCCTCACTGACAAAATGGGGATATTAACAGTACCTGCCTTTAAAGTTGCTGTGAAGATTAAATGAGTTAGACCATGTAAAGCACTTAGCCCTAAGCACAAAACACAATAAATCAATGCTATCACCATTTAGGATCTTTCCAGTCCATCCTCACCTTGGGGAATTGAATGCATCACAGGCCTTAGCTGGGAGAGGAAGAAGAGTCTTGTCTTCGAACAAAGATGAAGTTTTGGTTAATATGTTACATTAGCGATTTTAGTTCCTGAATTAAAATTTTATTTTATGATTTAAAGCAGCATAGGATCTACCTAAGAATCAGCCAAAAATCACTCAGGCACACTAAAGAAATTCTAAAAGCCTAGCAGGTAAAAAAACCCAAAATTTGTATTTTGATTATGCCACTTGGTCAAGACACTGTTTACATATGCATGTATGCTTAAATATAAAAACTAAAACTCCTTACTGTGAAGGTTAACATATACGGTTAGTAAAAATACATATTGCATTTGAAACAGTAATATTAATGAGATAAAATTTATAGAAGTAACAAATTACTGACATTTATAACATGAAAACAATCATCTTTTTTCTTCCTTTCAAATGTATATTCTGGAGATGGTTTTACTGACAAACAGGTTAGGTTCTGATTGACCGTTTTTAAGTTTATTTGACAAATGGGAGTTTAAGCTTTGCTACTCTTGGGTACATTCCCACCAAATCTGAGTGAGTCACTTTTTCAAAGCTTCAAAACAAAATACACTTTTCTCCTGATAGAATTTCTATTTGGGCATCTCTCTTTCAAAAAAGACTAGTTTTAGCTACACATTCTGGCCTGTAACAGAATTTTCATTAGCACTACTTGTATACACAAACTTAGCTTTCAAGTTCTCAAACTTTTAGCATTCGCTTGAATTATCATTAGGCCATAATATGCAGGCAATGTTTCTGCTGATCCTCCTGCCAATCACTTTTCCTTAACACTTACTGATACTGTCAGTTGCAGAGGAGGAACACTTATCACGTACTGCTTGATTTCCTTTTTTCCCTGAAAAAGAATTTCTATGCAAAAGGACTTATCCCATATGCACACATAACAATTGTAAGTTTCTCACTCCTTTAATTTTTAAAATTAGTTCAACTTTAATTTCCATTATTATATTGTTCATTTTCTCTACTGTGCATATAGTACTTTCAAAACTCATGGTTTTTATTTTAATAGACATGATTAGGCATGAACACAGAGAACACACAAAACCCTATTTTCATCTGTTGGTGACAGGCTGAGTTGATTAATGTTTGTTGTGTAACAAAGATTTGCTGTTATCTAAAAGACTACAGGTTGAATTTAAAGATTCCTTCCGTTAAGGTTCCATTTACAATGCATTTTCATTTACCTCCAAAATAGTTATTCATTACCTAATAATACAATATAGGCCAGATTGATCCGAGCACTGTACATATAAACCTTGAACAATAGAGATACAGTCACTTTAAACTCTTGTGGAGCTTAAAAAACCAATGGGGGATACAAACAAGTTAAAAAGCATATATATTATAGACATACATGAAGGCAATTACAGTATAGTGCATATGCTACAATGAATGCACAGTATAATGGTTGTAGCACAGAACAGAGATTAAGAACATGAACTCAATTCTGCTACTTAATGGGACACACTACTGATCCTCTCTGCCCCTTATTTTCTTCACCTATAAAATGGAGATGAAAATAATTGCAACTTTCACAGGAATACTGTGAGGGCTATTGTTGCAACACAATTCTCAAGGGCCTCTCACATTTCTGCATGTCTTATGAGCACAGACTCTGGCTGCTCTTTGATCCACACTATCTTTTTAAGGACACTTGTATAGCAAAAACAGAGATAGCGTCCTCTCCAGAGAAAGGGCAGACATACATACCATCATCTATAAAAGAACTGGAATCCCTAGGCTCAGGGCTACTCACCTCTTTGTGTCACTCTTGGGAAATGGGGCTCAGGGAATTGACACACAAAAAAATGCTGATACTCTGGCTACTGCTATAGTTGGAACAATAAAGTCTTTTGTTTCTAATCCCGGAGTTTCATGTCTTTGGCCAGCATTCATGAAATAGTGGCAGGATGACTTTTTAAAGTTGTAAGTAGGGTAAGGGAAAATCTCAGACTCTTCACAGGTCTTGACAACAATACGAGTTAATATATGTGAGGAACTTAGAATAGTACCTAGCAAGTGGTAAATTCTCAAACACTGTTAGCTATTGTGATAGACAGAAAAAGTCTCCCCAAAGACATCCACATCTTCATGCCCAGAACTTGTGAATATCTTAGGTTACTTGGCAAAGGGAAATTAAGGTTGCAAATAGAATCGAGTTTTCTAATCAGCTGACCTTGAGATGGGAAGAATAATCTGGATTATCCAGGTGAACCCAATATAATCATGAGGGTCTTAAAAAGTGAAAGCAGAAGATAGAAAAAGTGTTAGTGTTAGAGTCTTTAGCATGATAAAGACTCTACCAGCCACTGCTGGCTTTGAAAATGGAAGAGAGCCACGAGTCAAGGAATGCAGGCAGTCTCTAGACACTGGAATAGTTAAGAAAATTAAGAAATTCTTCCCCAAAGCCTCCAGTGAGAACAATGTTAGGCTTCTAACCTACATAAGCATAAGATAATAACTTTGTGTTATTTCAAGCCACTAAGTATATGCTAATTTGTTACAGCACCAATGAGAAACTAATACAGTTATTGTTATCGTCATTGTCATCCTGCTTTGGACATGCTGAGTATGAGTTGCCCTTGAAACATCCATATAGAGACATACAGTAAGAGGCTGAACATGGGAGTCTGGTGCATTAGGAAGAGCTTTGGGTGGGGAGTACAGCTTAGAAGTCATTAACACACAGACAGGAGGGGAATATGACCAACACTGAGTAGAGGAGAGGGTTCAGACAGCTGCCTGACTAGCACTACGATTCAAGAGACAGGCAGAGGAAGGGGCAAACGGAGCAGGGCCCACAAAGGCTACTGACAAGATGCTGGCATAGAGCGGGACAGAAAATTAGGAGAGTGTGACATCACATCAATGAAGGGTAGTAGTCCATCCAAAAAGGAGGAAAAAATTGACAGTGTCTATGAATATCTTAGTTATATTTATAAAACACAGGTAATATATATTCAAGTAGTTAAATTTTAATTAATGCTTTTAAAGAAATACGAGTTTACCATTCAATATCATTTCCAACAGATTTCAAAATAAATTATAAAACCTATTGCACAGATATAGCACCATGACTAATCATATGTAATAGCACCATTACCTGAAGGGAGAAAAAAACAATTCTCTGTTCAGGGCTCTCATTAATCAGCTCTTTAATAAGTGTCAGTTGCTGGAGTGGGCCCATCTCACAGCATGCAACTTGGGAATCTTTTCCTGTTTTAAAAGTCTGAGGTAGCTGGGAATCATTTTAGAGGTTTGGATAGCTCTTTGACACTCTTTAATTGACAGATTCACATTTTCAGCAGAAAAGAGTCTGAAAACAGTACTATTTATAAATGAGCGTTCTTATCTCTTGAAATCCGAAGTTGTCAGTAAAATTTATTTTCAAATTCTTATGCACTTTAGACAGTCTGAGTATAAAGTGGTTACCCCTAAAGGAAATTATTTATGTAGGTCTTGTAAAGTGAAAACAAAGATTCATTGTGCCTTAAGGTCAGTTCCTCTTAGCATAAGCTATACTAGCAGCACCCACAATATTCAATAAAAAAAATGTAAACATATAATTCAAAGGAAACAATGTTGGGTTCTTGTCTAAAGCTGCATAGCATTAATTTCAAACAAAATCAAATACTTGTTGAAGCTCCTGAGAAAAAAATCACTGACACCCAGTGGTTACTTGTTGATTTTTTATCACTTCTCATTGCAGTACTGAATATCACCTAATATTAACTGGCATCTAAACAATGAATGGATTTTCTGGGAGCTAGCAATATAAATAGGAGAGAGTGAAAGTCACTGTAAATTTTAAAGGTTCCTAGGGAAATCTAAGAGTGTATGGGGTAATGAAGGCAGAGAGAAAAAGGAAGAAAATAGAGTTAAAAAACAGCGCAATTGTAGAAACAGAGAACATAGTGACATCATGTTTCTTTACTAAATTTTGACACTAACACAGAGCTAATTTGCCTTTTAGGGACCTAAAATAGAACCTTATCAATTGAATCCTTGGCCTGCATACTACTAAAAGACTATCTTTTTATAATCCAAACCATTATAAAAAGAGATTTACCATTTGAAATAGCATCAAGTGTCTCAATGTGATGAAGAAAAATAAATGTCATGTCCCATTCAGACTGAATTATGTATCATCTGGGAGGTATTGATCAAAATATGAACTATGTCTTTCATTATCAAACGTACCTGATGCTTTGTTATGTACATCTTCTTGAGAATATAAAGAGACAGCCTTTTCCAAATTTTTCCATAGAACAGTTTCTGAGCACTTCTATTCAATGCTTTTTTTAATTATTAAACCTATTACTAGTGTTACAAATATTCTCTAGTTAAATTTACATTAGATCAAGAAATGAAATACAGAAAGAACTAATACTGAATCACAGATTGAACTGAACCCTTTACCTCTCCAAGCTCTGGTATCCAATGTACATTACTAAGTTATACCACTAGAGTGTATTTTATAGAGAGGAAAACATTTTGGATCCACAATGGGGAAATGCTGAAAAGAGGAGATTTTTTTGTACCCATCATAAAAATGTGGCTCCTAATGCAAATACTCAGGGAACTGACATGATGGAAAATTGCCAGGATCCATTATCCTAACACCACAGTTAATAGAGCATGAGGGTTCCATTGCTCAAAACAACATGTAACTGATCACTCTACACTTGTGGCAGGGAGACCGCCCTAAAGAAAATAACAACCTTCTCATTATCTGTTTTTTCTTGTCCTAATACATTATGCAAATCTTTTATTTGTGTACTTGGAATCTGTTTGAACAGTTATTAAAATGAAAACCAGCATTGCAATGCAAACATAATATGGAGTGCTGCACTAAAATGCAGAGTTCCAAGGGCACAAAAGCATTTACTCATGTCTTGGAGTAGTATTTGGGATACTGCAGTCCTGGATGGGAAATGGCACTCTTACAGACTGGCCAGGGAGTGCTACAAAATATTTGGGATGTTCTAATAGCTAAAAACCTTGAGGAGCTTGTATCCACCTCTCTGGGTCTGAGTGTGCATGTGCATGTGTGTTTTCATACAAGGGGTCTACAAAAAGTTCATGAAAGGATTCATATTATGTTTTAATTTCATTTTTCCACAACTTTTTGAGGTACTTTGTGTATATATATAATAGTTTCATATACATGTATGTGTATATATGGATATAAGTATATATTATATTTATGTAATATGTATATCATATCAATATACATACTGGGCATATATGAGTGTATATATCGCATAATGTTAGGAATGCATGCACACCAAAGCCCAGCATATACAAACACACACACACACACACACACACACACACAGAGGATCTTCAAAACGTTCATGGAAAGATTGCCGTTATCTGTTAAATCCATTTTTCCACAAATTTTTTGAAGTACCCTCATACATGTATGTATAGAATATATATATATATGTAGGATTGAAATCAGCTACATTTTGGTAAACTGGTTGAATTCTATGAGTCTATGATTCTAATTTCATGCTGGAAGTAGATTCTTTTGTATCTGTTTGTATTTAACTTCAGGAAGATTGAGGGATTAAAACCAGGCCCCACTTGTGAGTTTTATCCCAAGGGGCACAACTTAATAATAACAGATAATAATACTTTCCACAAGTCATTTGCAAGGTCTCCAAATTAACTACACAAATACAATATCTCTAAATATTATTTTAGACACTTCTAACATCTCAGCTTGTTTTACTCATGACATACTGATCTCTACCATTTCTAAAGTGTTATTAATTGTTGACTATGGGGTATGCTCTCATATTTAATGTAATTGCCAGCCCAACATATCCATTTGTTATTGGAAACATGAATCCATCCATTAAAGATGTGGCACACAATTTTTAAAAAGCATAATGATATTTCAGGAAAAAATTTTATTTCTACATAAGATAATCTTCTAAAATGTATCAAATAAAAATGTCTATATTACTTTTCAAAAAATACTTCTCTAAAATTTTCAGCCTTGACTTATAGAAATTCATAAGAATATTTTTTAAGTGTACAACTATTAAACACTTGCATAAAGTAATTAGATTTTCTGTATCCATATAATAGGGTTTTTGTTATTATCATTATATTACAAGATTATACCACGTTATTAGATTACATGTAACATTCTGAAAAAGGCAAAGAAAGTTTTTAAAAATTTTTTCTATGCTGATCATCTAGTGAAAGAAATTTAGCATAATATTAAGCAGACAAACATCAAAGATATTAGGTTTCAAAATTTGAGATCACCATTAACTTTGAGACTCTATTGAACAGTCATCTCTCCCTTTTTCCTTCCCAACTTTCTTGTCCTGCCTTATTGGTTCTTGGAATAGAGGTGTAAAGAATATTGTGTTCAGTGAATCAGGAAGAGTCCTCAGTGTTCTGAAGCACAAGACACATGAAGAAAAATGACAGGAGGAAAGTTAGGATGAAAGCAAATAAATACTTAAGGATACTGTATAATTTTATGGGCCTTTACTCAAGTAGTAGAAATTCATGAACAGTTTTTGTTTATGGAGAAAAATGTCACACTAGCATTTTTACTCCAAGGTGTGTTTCATGAATCAGCAGCATTGGCATTGCCTGGGAACTTGTTAGAAACATAGAATCTCAGAACTAGGGCCAGACATACTGAATCAGAATATGCATTTTAAAAGGATCGTTAAGCAATTCATATCTACATTAAAATTTGAGAAGCACTGACCTAGAGCAAATCTTCCATAGCGGGTGCTTTGCCCTGGGGTTATGCAAAATCACCCATAAGAATGGAAGACTAAATTAGAACTTTTATTTGTATTTATTTTTGTATGGTGCAAAAGAAATAGATTAAGCTATTTCCAATATTCAGTGTAGGAGTTGATGCTGGTACTTTCCCTTGATACACATATCAATAACCTGGCACAGACAGCAGCCATTCCATAGACATTATAACATCACAAAAGACCTGAATAGACACTTCTCATTAGTTCATTTTCAAGAAAGTAAGGCATGTGGTAGTACTTTAGCACCAAATTAAATAGACTTATGTACTGTATCATCTAGTTTAACTCTATCAGCCTTCACAAAATAAATAGGTGGCTTAGATCCCTGTCCAGTGCTGACACAGGGGTGTTCAGGTTCCTTACTATTATCATACTGGGGTATATCTCTTTCTTTAGGACTTATTGTGTGTGCTTTATATATCTGGGTGCTCCACTGTCGGGTGCATATATATTTATGATTGCTATCTCTTTTTGCTGGATAGATCCCTTATCATTGTATGGCAGCCTTCTTTGTCTCTTTTTATGGTTATTGGTTTAAAGTCTATTTTATTTGATATAAGAATAGCTACTTCTGCTCATTTTTGGTTTGCATTTGTGTGATATATCTTTTTACTTTCCTTCACTATTAGTGTGAGTCTTTACAGGTGAGGTGAGTCTTTGGAAAACAGCATAGAGTCAGGTCTATCTTTTTAATCCAATCAACCAGTCTGTGTCTTTTGAGTGGGGAGTTTAATTCATTTACATTTAGGGTTGTTATTGAAAGGTAGTGTCTTACTTCTGGCATTTTATTGATTTTAAATTGGAAGTTTTATGTATCTTTTGTCAAGCCTACAAATTTTTAAAAATTGAAATCATTTCAAGTATCTTTTCAGACCACAACAGATTAAAACTAGAAGTCAATAACAAGGGAAACTCAAGAAACTATACAAACACACGAAAGTTAAACAACATGCTCCTGAATGACCTATGGATCCAAGAAGAAATTAAACAGGAAATCCAAAAAGATGTTAAAACTAGTAAAAATAAAGACAAATCAGATCAAAAATCTGTGGGATACAGCAAAAACAGTCCTAAGAGGGAACTTTATTGCAATAAACACTTACATCAAAAGAATAGAAAGATTTCAAATAAATAAACTAACACTACACCTCAAGGAAGTAGAAAAACAAGAACAATCCAATCCACAAATTAGCAGATAGAAAGAAATAGATCAGAGCAAAACTAAATGAAATAGAGACCCAAATATCAACACAAAAGTTCAATGAAACAAAAAGTTAGTTTTTTGAGATTAAACAAAATAGACGAGACATTAGCTATAATGTCTTACTAAAAAAAAAGAAGAATCAAATAACAAAAATTAGAAGTGAAAAAGGAGACATTACAAATGAAACCACAGAAATACAAAGAATTATTACAGACTATTATAAACAAATATATGACAACAAATTTGAAAGCTTGGAGGAAATGGATAAATAATTGGACAATTACAGACTACCAAGAAGAAATAGAAAACCTGAACGGACCAATAACAAGCAATGAGATTGAAGCAGCAATCAGCAGTCTTCCAACAAAGAAAAGTCCATGACTGGATGGCTTCACTGATAAATTCTACCAGACCTTTACAGGGGAATACCAATTCTCTTCAAACTACTCCAAAAAATTGACATAGACGTCAATTTCCTAAACTCATTTTATGAGGCCAGCATCACCCTAATACCCAAACCAGGCAAAGATACAACAACAATAACAAAAAGAAAACTACGGGCCAATATCTCTGATGAACATAGATGCAAAAATCCTCAACAAAATATTAGCAATCAGAATAAACCAATTTATAAGCCGTGATCAAGTGGGATTCATCCCACAAATGCAAAATGGTTCAACATAAACAAGTCAATAGATGTGATACATCACATCAACAAAATCAAGGATAAAAACCATATGATTTTCTCAATAGATACAGGAAAATCATTCAACAAAATTCAATATCACTTCGTGATAAAGACTCACAGCAAGTCAGGTATAGAAGGAAAGTATCTCAACCCAATATCAAACCACATACAACAAACCCACCACCAACATCATCCTGAATGGGGAAAAGCAGCTTTTCCCTTAAGAACAGGAACAACACAAGGATACCCACTCTGACCATTCCTACTTTACATAGTATTGGAAGTGCTAGCCAGAGCAATCAGGCAAGAGAAAGAAATAAATGGGACCATTGGAGCAGAATAGAGAACCCAGAAATCAACCTACATACTTATAGCCAACTGATACTTGACAGGGACAACAGGAGCATACATTGGGGAAAGGACATCCTCTTCAATAAGTGGTACTGGGAAAACTGGACATTCATATGTTGAAGAAGGAAAATAGAACTCTACCTCTCATTGTATACAAAAATCAACTGAAAATGGATTAAAAACTTATATATAAGGCCAGAAACTATAAAACTGCTAAAAGAAAATAGGGAAAACACTTCAGGAAGTAGGACTGGGCAAATACATTATTAGTAAGACCTGAAAAAGCACAGGCAACAAAAGGAAAAATAAACAAATGTGATTGTATTAAGCTAAAAAGCTTCTGCACAGCAAAAGAAACAATTAAAACAGCAAAAAGACAACCTACAGAGTGGGAGAAAATATTTGCAAAAATGTGCATCTGACGGCCTGGCGCGGCTCCGAACTGAAAAGTGCCATTTGCTTACCTCGATGCGGGGCACCCCAGGGCCTGTGGACCGGCCTACAATCCCACTTTCCCTGCGGATCTCAGACGGGGCTGGTAGCGTGGGGAGCCCCCGGCCAGCGTCAGGAGGGCAGGGAAGAGGAGCCCACCCAGATCCTCTCCCCGCCACACCCTGGGCGTCAGCCCCAGGTAAACTCCCTGTTTCCGGGAGGCAGATTCCATCTCTGGGGCCTCAGTTTGGAAGAACCCCTAACTGATTTCTGGTGGGGAGAGGGGAGCCCGAAGAACTCTCGAGCTACATTGAAGTTACTAGTGAGCTCTCCCGAAGGGCCGACCCGTGCTGGTGGGAGTCAAAGAGGAATTGTGTGCTGAGGGACCATCCCCCAAGGAGTTCACTCCCGGCAGTCGGAGAGACTGGACACCTGCTGGGCAAGGCGGGGCAGGGCACAACTTTGATGACTCAACTGAAAGACA